>NW_026611105.1:10000-12500 GCF_029633865.1 Lampris incognitus
CTCCTCTTTGGCCTTCCTCTTTTCCTCTTTCCTGGCAGCTCCATATTCAGCATCCAAACCGTCCAACTTGAGCAATCGTTCCTAATCTTGCTCTTCTTCGTTACTCCCAGTGAAAATGTTAGCATCCTCAACTCTGCCACCTCCAGCTCCGCCTCCTGCTGTCTTTTCGTCAGTGCCACTGTCTCTAAATCATATAACGTAGCTGGTCTCACGAACATCTTGTTAACCTTCCCTTTAACTGTTGCTGGTACCCTTCTGTCCTGACACTCTTCTCCACCCACTCCACCCTGCCTGCCCGTCTGCCTGCCTGCCTGCCTGCCTGCACTCTCTTCTTCACCTCTCTCCTGCACTCCCCGTTACTTTGGACAGTTGACCCCAAGTATTTAAAGTGAAATGCCTTTGTCACCTCCTCACGCGTAGGTATTCCGTCTTGCTCCTACTGACTTTCATTCCTCTTCTCTCCAGTGCATACCTCCACCTCTCCAGGCTCTCCTCACAATGAACTGCACCCTACTGTCGCTACAGATGACAATGTCATCCGCGAACATCATCGTCCATGGAGACTCCTGCCTGATCTTGTCCGTCAACCTGTCCATCACCGTTGCAACCAAGAAAGGGCTCAGAGCCGATCCTTGATGTAATCCCACCTCCACCTTGAACCCATCTGTCATTCCAACCACGCACCTCAGCATTGTCACACTTCCCTCATACATAGCCTGCACCACTCCTACATACTTCTGTGCAACTCTTGACTTCCTCCTACAATATCACACCTCCTCTCTCGGCACCCTGTCGTATGCTTTCTGTAAATCTACAAAGACACAATGCAACTCTTTCTGGCCTTCTCTATACTTCTCAATCAACCAACCTTTTCTCTCTCTCTCTCTCTCTCTCTCTCATTTTCTTCATTTATCAGCCCGTCAAAGTAGTCCTTCCACTTCGTAGCACACTCTCCTCGCTTGGCAGCACATTTCCATCTGTATCTTTGATCGCCCTAACTTGTCGCACATCCTCGGCAGCTCGGTCTCTCTGTCTAGCCAATCTGTACAAGTCTTTTTCTCCTTCCTTAGTGTCTAACCTGTCATACAGCTCACCGTACGACTTTTCCTTTACCTTTGCCACCTCTCTCTTTGCTTTACGCTGCATCTCCTTGTACTCCTGTGTACTTTCTTCATCTCTCTGACTATCCCACTTCTTCTTTGCCAACCTTTTCCTCTGTATACTTTGCTCTACTTCCTCCTTCCACCACCACCACCACCACCGCCAAGTCTCCTTGTCTTCCTTCCTCTGTCCCGATGACACACCAAGTACCTTCCTAGCTGTCTTCCTCGCTATTTCTGCAGCGCTTGCCCAGCCGTCTGGCAACTCTTCACTACCACTCAGTGCCTGTGTTAACTCCTGCCTGAACTCCACACAACAGTCTTCCTTCTTCAACTTCCACCATTTGATCTTCGGCTGTGTCTTCACTCGCTTCCTCATGTTGGTCTCCAAAGTCATCTTACAGACCACCATCCGATGCTGCCTAGCTACGTTCTCCCCTGTCACCACCTTGCAGTATGCAATCCCTTTTACATCGCGCCTTCTACACAAGATATAGTCCACCTGTGTGCACTTTCCTCCACTCGTATACGTCGTCACCCTGTGCTCCTCCCTCTTCTTGAAATATGTATTCACCTCAGCCATTTCCATCCTTTTCGCAAAATCGAACACCATCTGTCCTTCCACATTTCTCTCCTCGATTCCATACCTTACCATCAACTCCTCATCACCTCTGTTCCCTTCAGCAACGTGTCCATCGAAGTCCGCTCCAATCACCACTCCCTCCTCCTTGGGTCCCCTTTCCACCACGTCGTCCAACTCAACTCCAGAATTCTTCTTTTTCGTCCATCTTACACCCGACTTGCGGGGCATATGCGCTGATAACCGTCAGCAATACACCTTCGATTTCCAGCTTCATAATCCTCACTCTGTCTGACACTGTGTTCACCTCCAGCACGCTCTTGACATACTCTTCCTTCAGAATGACCCCTACCCCATTTCTCCTCCCATTCGCACCATGGTAGAAGAGTTTGAACCCACCTGCGATACTCCTGGCCTTACTCCCCTTCCACCTTGTCTCTTGTCACCTTTCTTCTTTCCATCACGTCAGCCAGCTCTCTCCCTTTACTAGCCATAGTGCCAACATTCAAAGTTCCGACTGACTCTCACCTCCACACGCCTACCCTTCCTCCTCTCTAGCTGCCTCTGGACATGCCTTCCCCCTCTCCTTTTCCTTCGCCCAACAGTAGCCTAGTTTCCACCGGCACTCCGCTGGTTAACAGTACCGATGGCGGTCGTCGGTAACCCGGGCCTCGACCGATCCGGTATGGAAATCTTATTTATGATCCGCATATTTGATTTGGCAAAGATTTGACGCCGGATGCCCTTCCTGACGTAACCCTCCGCTTTTGTCCTGGCTTGGGACCTGCACTAAGAATGCACTGGCTTGTGCATCCTCAGT
>NW_026611105.1:22500-25000 GCF_029633865.1 Lampris incognitus
ATCTTGCTCTTCTTCGTTACTCCCAGTGAAAATGTTAGCATCCTCAACTCTGCCACCTCCAGCTCCGCCTCCTGCTGTCTTTTCGTCAGTGCCACTGTCTCTAAATCATATAACGTAGCTGGTCTCACGAACATCTTGTTAACCTTCCCTTTAACTGTTGCTGGTACCCTTCTGTCCTGACACTCTTCTCCACCCACTCCACCCTGCCTGCCCGTCTGCCTGCCTGCCTGCCTGCCTGCACTCTCTTCTTCACCTCTCTCCTGCACTCCCCGTTACTTTGGACAGTTGACCCCAAGTATTTAAAGTGAAATGCCTTTGTCACCTCCTCACGCGTAGGTATTCCGTCTTGCTCCTACTGACTTTCATTCCTCTTCTCTCCAGTGCATACCTCCACCTCTCCAGGCTCTCCTCACAATGAACTGCACCCTACTGTCGCTACAGATGACAATGTCATCCGCGAACATCATCGTCCATGGAGACTCCTGCCTGATCTTGTCCGTCAACCTGTCCATCACCGTTGCAACCAAGAAAGGGCTCAGAGCCGATCCTTGATGTAATCCCACCTCCACCTTGAACCCATCTGTCATTCCAACCACGCACCTCAGCATTGTCACACTTCCCTCATACATAGCCTGCACCACTCCTACATACTTCTGTGCAACTCTTGACTTCCTCCTACAATATCACACCTCCTCTCTCGGCACCCTGTCGTATGCTTTCTGTAAATCTACAAAGACACAATGCAACTCTTTCTGGCCTTCTCTATACTTCTCAATCAACCAACCTTTTCTCTCTCTCTCTCTCTCTCTCTCTCTCATTTTCTTCATTTATCAGCCCGTCAAAGTAGTCCTTCCACTTCGTAGCACACTCTCCTCGCTTGGCAGCACATTTCCATCTGTATCTTTGATCGCCCTAACTTGTCGCACATCCTCGGCAGCTCGGTCTCTCTGTCTAGCCAATCTGTACAAGTCTTTTTCTCCTTCCTTAGTGTCTAACCTGTCATACAGCTCACCGTACGACTTTTCCTTTACCTTTGCCACCTCTCTCTTTGCTTTACGCTGCATCTCCTTGTACTCCTGTGTACTTTCTTCATCTCTCTGACTATCCCACTTCTTCTTTGCCAACCTTTTCCTCTGTATACTTTGCTCTACTTCCTCCTTCCACCACCACCACCACCACCGCCAAGTCTCCTTGTCTTCCTTCCTCTGTCCCGATGACACACCAAGTACCTTCCTAGCTGTCTTCCTCGCTATTTCTGCAGCGCTTGCCCAGCCGTCTGGCAACTCTTCACTACCACTCAGTGCCTGTGTTAACTCCTGCCTGAACTCCACACAACAGTCTTCCTTCTTCAACTTCCACCATTTGATCTTCGGCTGTGTCTTCACTCGCTTCCTCATGTTGGTCTCCAAAGTCATCTTACAGACCACCATCCGATGCTGCCTAGCTACGTTCTCCCCTGTCACCACCTTGCAGTATGCAATCCCTTTTACATCGCGCCTTCTACACAAGATATAGTCCACCTGTGTGCACTTTCCTCCACTCGTATACGTCGTCACCCTGTGCTCCTCCCTCTTCTTGAAATATGTATTCACCTCAGCCATTTCCATCCTTTTCGCAAAATCGAACACCATCTGTCCTTCCACATTTCTCTCCTCGATTCCATACCTTACCATCAACTCCTCATCACCTCTGTTCCCTTCAGCAACGTGTCCATCGAAGTCCGCTCCAATCACCACTCCCTCCTCCTTGGGTCCCCTTTCCACCACGTCGTCCAACTCAACTCCAGAATTCTTCTTTTTCGTCCATCTTACACCCGACTTGCGGGGCATATGCGCTGATAACCGTCAGCAATACACCTTCGATTTCCAGCTTCATAATCCTCACTCTGTCTGACACTGTGTTCACCTCCAGCACGCTCTTGACATACTCTTCCTTCAGAATGACCCCTACCCCATTTCTCCTCCCATTCGCACCATGGTAGAAGAGTTTGAACCCACCTGCGATACTCCTGGCCTTACTCCCCTTCCACCTTGTCTCTTGTCACCTTTCTTCTTTCCATCACGTCAGCCAGCTCTCTCCCTTTACTAGCCATAGTGCCAACATTCAAAGTTCCGACTGACTCTCACCTCCACACGCCTACCCTTCCTCCTCTCTAGCTGCCTCTGGACATGCCTTCCCCCTCTCCTTTTCCTTCGCCCAACAGTAGCCTAGTTTCCACCGGCACTCCGCTGGTTAACAGTACCGATGGCGGTCGTCGGTAACCCGGGCCTCGACCGATCCGGTATGGAAATCTTATTTATGATCCGCATATTTGATTTGGCAAAGATTTGACGCCGGATGCCCTTCCTGACGTAACCCTCCGCTTTTGTCCTGGCTTGGGACCTGCACTAAGAATGCACTGGCTTGTGCATCCTCAGTGGCTGGGTTGCACGCTTTTCTATGTTTGCCCCTCACTTTTGTGGCGTGAACTATCAATTCTAGTAATACAGGGGTGTTTATG
>NW_026611105.1:35000-37500 GCF_029633865.1 Lampris incognitus
ATATAACGTAGCTGGTCTCACGAACATCTTGTTAACCTTCCCTTTAACTGTTGCTGGTACCCTTCTGTCCTGACACTCTTCTCCACCCACTCCACCCTGCCTGCCCGTCTGCCTGCCTGCCTGCCTGCCTGCACTCTCT
This sequence comes from Lampris incognitus, assembly GCF_029633865.1. NCBI lineage: Eukaryota > Metazoa > Chordata > Actinopteri > Lampriformes > Lampridae > Lampris > Lampris incognitus. The sequence continues at coordinate 35,140 of NW_026611105.1, forward strand.
TCTTCACCTCTCTCCTGCACTCCCCGTTACTTTGGACAGTTGACCCCAAGTATTTAAAGTGAAATGCCTTTGTCACCTCCTCACGCGTAGGTATTCCGTCTTGCTCCTACTGACTTTCATTCCTCTTCTCTCCAGTGCATACCTCCACCTCTCCAGGCTCTCCTCACAATGAACTGCACCCTACTGTCGCTACAGATGACAATGTCATCCGCGAACATCATCGTCCATGGAGACTCCTGCCTGATCTTGTCCGTCAACCTGTCCATCACCGTTGCAACCAAGAAAGGGCTCAGAGCCGATCCTTGATGTAATCCCACCTCCACCTTGAACCCATCTGTCATTCCAACCACGCACCTCAGCATTGTCACACTTCCCTCATACATAGCCTGCACCACTCCTACATACTTCTGTGCAACTCTTGACTTCCTCCTACAATATCACACCTCCTCTCTCGGCACCCTGTCGTATGCTTTCTGTAAATCTACAAAGACACAATGCAACTCTTTCTGGCCTTCTCTATACTTCTCAATCAACCAACCTTTTCTCTCTCTCTCTCTCTCTCTCTCTCATTTTCTTCATTTATCAGCCCGTCAAAGTAGTCCTTCCACTTCGTAGCACACTCTCCTCGCTTGGCAGCACATTTCCATCTGTATCTTTGATCGCCCTAACTTGTCGCACATCCTCGGCAGCTCGGTCTCTCTGTCTAGCCAATCTGTACAAGTCTTTTTCTCCTTCCTTAGTGTCTAACCTGTCATACAGCTCACCGTACGACTTTTCCTTTACCTTTGCCACCTCTCTCTTTGCTTTACGCTGCATCTCCTTGTACTCCTGTGTACTTTCTTCATCTCTCTGACTATCCCACTTCTTCTTTGCCAACCTTTTCCTCTGTATACTTTGCTCTACTTCCTCCTTCCACCACCACCACCACCACCGCCAAGTCTCCTTGTCTTCCTTCCTCTGTCCCGATGACACACCAAGTACCTTCCTAGCTGTCTTCCTCGCTATTTCTGCAGCGCTTGCCCAGCCGTCTGGCAACTCTTCACTACCACTCAGTGCCTGTGTTAACTCCTGCCTGAACTCCACACAACAGTCTTCCTTCTTCAACTTCCACCATTTGATCTTCGGCTGTGTCTTCACTCGCTTCCTCATGTTGGTCTCCAAAGTCATCTTACAGACCACCATCCGATGCTGCCTAGCTACGTTCTCCCCTGTCACCACCTTGCAGTATGCAATCCCTTTTACATCGCGCCTTCTACACAAGATATAGTCCACCTGTGTGCACTTTCCTCCACTCGTATACGTCGTCACCCTGTGCTCCTCCCTCTTCTTGAAATATGTATTCACCTCAGCCATTTCCATCCTTTTCGCAAAATCGAACACCATCTGTCCTTCCACATTTCTCTCCTCGATTCCATACCTTACCATCAACTCCTCATCACCTCTGTTCCCTTCAGCAACGTGTCCATCGAAGTCCGCTCCAATCACCACTCCCTCCTCCTTGGGTCCCCTTTCCACCACGTCGTCCAACTCAACTCCAGAATTCTTCTTTTTCGTCCATCTTACACCCGACTTGCGGGGCATATGCGCTGATAACCGTCAGCAATACACCTTCGATTTCCAGCTTCATAATCCTCACTCTGTCTGACACTGTGTTCACCTCCAGCACGCTCTTGACATACTCTTCCTTCAGAATGACCCCTACCCCATTTCTCCTCCCATTCGCACCATGGTAGAAGAGTTTGAACCCACCTGCGATACTCCTGGCCTTACTCCCCTTCCACCTTGTCTCTTGTCACCTTTCTTCTTTCCATCACGTCAGCCAGCTCTCTCCCTTTACTAGCCATAGTGCCAACATTCAAAGTTCCGACTGACTCTCACCTCCACACGCCTACCCTTCCTCCTCTCTAGCTGCCTCTGGACATGCCTTCCCCCTCTCCTTTTCCTTCGCCCAACAGTAGCCTAGTTTCCACCGGCACTCCGCTGGTTAACAGTACCGATGGCGGTCGTCGGTAACCCGGGCCTCGACCGATCCGGTATGGAAATCTTATTTATGATCCGCATATTTGATTTGGCAAAGATTTGACGCCGGATGCCCTTCCTGACGTAACCCTCCGCTTTTGTCCTGGCTTGGGACCTGCACTAAGAATGCACTGGCTTGTGCATCCTCAGTGGCTGGGTTGCACGCTTTTCTATGTTTGCCCCTCACTTTTGTGGCGTGAACTATCAATTCTAGTAATACAGGGGTGTTTATGTTAGGTATCACAGACACACGCACACGCACAATATATGTCCAAAAGTATTGAGATAACTGACCATTACACCTACAGGAGCTTTTCTGACATGTCATTCTGAATCCATAGA
>NW_026611105.1:47500-50000 GCF_029633865.1 Lampris incognitus
CGTCTGCCTGCCTGCCTGCCTGCCTGCACTCTCTTCTTCACCTCTCTCCTGCACTCCCCGTTACTTTGGACAGTTGACCCCAAGTATTTAAAGTGAAATGCCTTTGTCACCTCCTCACGCGTAGGTATTCCGTCTTGCTCCTACTGACTTTCATTCCTCTTCTCTCCAGTGCATACCTCCACCTCTCCAGGCTCTCCTCACAATGAACTGCACCCTACTGTCGCTACAGATGACAATGTCATCCGCGAACATCATCGTCCATGGAGACTCCTGCCTGATCTTGTCCGTCAACCTGTCCATCACCGTTGCAACCAAGAAAGGGCTCAGAGCCGATCCTTGATGTAATCCCACCTCCACCTTGAACCCATCTGTCATTCCAACCACGCACCTCAGCATTGTCACACTTCCCTCATACATAGCCTGCACCACTCCTACATACTTCTGTGCAACTCTTGACTTCCTCCTACAATATCACACCTCCTCTCTCGGCACCCTGTCGTATGCTTTCTGTAAATCTACAAAGACACAATGCAACTCTTTCTGGCCTTCTCTATACTTCTCAATCAACCAACCTTTTCTCTCTCTCTCTCTCTCTCTCTCTCTCATTTTCTTCATTTATCAGCCCGTCAAAGTAGTCCTTCCACTTCGTAGCACACTCTCCTCGCTTGGCAGCACATTTCCATCTGTATCTTTGATCGCCCTAACTTGTCGCACATCCTCGGCAGCTCGGTCTCTCTGTCTAGCCAATCTGTACAAGTCTTTTTCTCCTTCCTTAGTGTCTAACCTGTCATACAGCTCACCGTACGACTTTTCCTTTACCTTTGCCACCTCTCTCTTTGCTTTACGCTGCATCTCCTTGTACTCCTGTGTACTTTCTTCATCTCTCTGACTATCCCACTTCTTCTTTGCCAACCTTTTCCTCTGTATACTTTGCTCTACTTCCTCCTTCCACCACCACCACCACCACCGCCAAGTCTCCTTGTCTTCCTTCCTCTGTCCCGATGACACACCAAGTACCTTCCTAGCTGTCTTCCTCGCTATTTCTGCAGCGCTTGCCCAGCCGTCTGGCAACTCTTCACTACCACTCAGTGCCTGTGTTAACTCCTGCCTGAACTCCACACAACAGTCTTCCTTCTTCAACTTCCACCATTTGATCTTCGGCTGTGTCTTCACTCGCTTCCTCATGTTGGTCTCCAAAGTCATCTTACAGACCACCATCCGATGCTGCCTAGCTACGTTCTCCCCTGTCACCACCTTGCAGTATGCAATCCCTTTTACATCGCGCCTTCTACACAAGATATAGTCCACCTGTGTGCACTTTCCTCCACTCGTATACGTCGTCACCCTGTGCTCCTCCCTCTTCTTGAAATATGTATTCACCTCAGCCATTTCCATCCTTTTCGCAAAATCGAACACCATCTGTCCTTCCACATTTCTCTCCTCGATTCCATACCTTACCATCAACTCCTCATCACCTCTGTTCCCTTCAGCAACGTGTCCATCGAAGTCCGCTCCAATCACCACTCCCTCCTCCTTGGGTCCCCTTTCCACCACGTCGTCCAACTCAACTCCAGAATTCTTCTTTTTCGTCCATCTTACACCCGACTTGCGGGGCATATGCGCTGATAACCGTCAGCAATACACCTTCGATTTCCAGCTTCATAATCCTCACTCTGTCTGACACTGTGTTCACCTCCAGCACGCTCTTGACATACTCTTCCTTCAGAATGACCCCTACCCCATTTCTCCTCCCATTCGCACCATGGTAGAAGAGTTTGAACCCACCTGCGATACTCCTGGCCTTACTCCCCTTCCACCTTGTCTCTTGTCACCTTTCTTCTTTCCATCACGTCAGCCAGCTCTCTCCCTTTACTAGCCATAGTGCCAACATTCAAAGTTCCGACTGACTCTCACCTCCACACGCCTACCCTTCCTCCTCTCTAGCTGCCTCTGGACATGCCTTCCCCCTCTCCTTTTCCTTCGCCCAACAGTAGCCTAGTTTCCACCGGCACTCCGCTGGTTAACAGTACCGATGGCGGTCGTCGGTAACCCGGGCCTCGACCGATCCGGTATGGAAATCTTATTTATGATCCGCATATTTGATTTGGCAAAGATTTGACGCCGGATGCCCTTCCTGACGTAACCCTCCGCTTTTGTCCTGGCTTGGGACCTGCACTAAGAATGCACTGGCTTGTGCATCCTCAGTGGCTGGGTTGCACGCTTTTCTATGTTTGCCCCTCACTTTTGTGGCGTGAACTATCAATTCTAGTAATACAGGGGTGTTTATGTTAGGTATCACAGACACACGCACACGCACAATATATGTCCAAAAGTATTGAGATAACTGACCATTACACCTACAGGAGCTTTTCTGACATGTCATTCTGAATCCATAGAAACCCATATTCCACGAAGCTCCCGGCGCACAGTTTTTGTGCCGATGTTAATGCCAGGAGAAGTTTGGATCTCTGCAGTTATTGAGTCAACAGAGCGTTGGCGA
>NW_026611105.1:60000-62500 GCF_029633865.1 Lampris incognitus
TACTGACTTTCATTCCTCTTCTCTCCAGTGCATACCTCCACCTCTCCAGGCTCTCCTCACAATGAACTGCACCCTACTGTCGCTACAGATGACAATGTCATCCGCGAACATCATCGTCCATGGAGACTCCTGCCTGATCTTGTCCGTCAACCTGTCCATCACCGTTGCAACCAAGAAAGGGCTCAGAGCCGATCCTTGATGTAATCCCACCTCCACCTTGAACCCATCTGTCATTCCAACCACGCACCTCAGCATTGTCACACTTCCCTCATACATAGCCTGCACCACTCCTACATACTTCTGTGCAACTCTTGACTTCCTCCTACAATATCACACCTCCTCTCTCGGCACCCTGTCGTATGCTTTCTGTAAATCTACAAAGACACAATGCAACTCTTTCTGGCCTTCTCTATACTTCTCAATCAACCAACCTTTTCTCTCTCTCTCTCTCTCTCTCTCTCATTTTCTTCATTTATCAGCCCGTCAAAGTAGTCCTTCCACTTCGTAGCACACTCTCCTCGCTTGGCAGCACATTTCCATCTGTATCTTTGATCGCCCTAACTTGTCGCACATCCTCGGCAGCTCGGTCTCTCTGTCTAGCCAATCTGTACAAGTCTTTTTCTCCTTCCTTAGTGTCTAACCTGTCATACAGCTCACCGTACGACTTTTCCTTTACCTTTGCCACCTCTCTCTTTGCTTTACGCTGCATCTCCTTGTACTCCTGTGTACTTTCTTCATCTCTCTGACTATCCCACTTCTTCTTTGCCAACCTTTTCCTCTGTATACTTTGCTCTACTTCCTCCTTCCACCACCACCACCACCACCGCCAAGTCTCCTTGTCTTCCTTCCTCTGTCCCGATGACACACCAAGTACCTTCCTAGCTGTCTTCCTCGCTATTTCTGCAGCGCTTGCCCAGCCGTCTGGCAACTCTTCACTACCACTCAGTGCCTGTGTTAACTCCTGCCTGAACTCCACACAACAGTCTTCCTTCTTCAACTTCCACCATTTGATCTTCGGCTGTGTCTTCACTCGCTTCCTCATGTTGGTCTCCAAAGTCATCTTACAGACCACCATCCGATGCTGCCTAGCTACGTTCTCCCCTGTCACCACCTTGCAGTATGCAATCCCTTTTACATCGCGCCTTCTACACAAGATATAGTCCACCTGTGTGCACTTTCCTCCACTCGTATACGTCGTCACCCTGTGCTCCTCCCTCTTCTTGAAATATGTATTCACCTCAGCCATTTCCATCCTTTTCGCAAAATCGAACACCATCTGTCCTTCCACATTTCTCTCCTCGATTCCATACCTTACCATCAACTCCTCATCACCTCTGTTCCCTTCAGCAACGTGTCCATCGAAGTCCGCTCCAATCACCACTCCCTCCTCCTTGGGTCCCCTTTCCACCACGTCGTCCAACTCAACTCCAGAATTCTTCTTTTTCGTCCATCTTACACCCGACTTGCGGGGCATATGCGCTGATAACCGTCAGCAATACACCTTCGATTTCCAGCTTCATAATCCTCACTCTGTCTGACACTGTGTTCACCTCCAGCACGCTCTTGACATACTCTTCCTTCAGAATGACCCCTACCCCATTTCTCCTCCCATTCGCACCATGGTAGAAGAGTTTGAACCCACCTGCGATACTCCTGGCCTTACTCCCCTTCCACCTTGTCTCTTGTCACCTTTCTTCTTTCCATCACGTCAGCCAGCTCTCTCCCTTTACTAGCCATAGTGCCAACATTCAAAGTTCCGACTGACTCTCACCTCCACACGCCTACCCTTCCTCCTCTCTAGCTGCCTCTGGACATGCCTTCCCCCTCTCCTTTTCCTTCGCCCAACAGTAGCCTAGTTTCCACCGGCACTCCGCTGGTTAACAGTACCGATGGCGGTCGTCGGTAACCCGGGCCTCGACCGATCCGGTATGGAAATCTTATTTATGATCCGCATATTTGATTTGGCAAAGATTTGACGCCGGATGCCCTTCCTGACGTAACCCTCCGCTTTTGTCCTGGCTTGGGACCTGCACTAAGAATGCACTGGCTTGTGCATCCTCAGTGGCTGGGTTGCACGCTTTTCTATGTTTGCCCCTCACTTTTGTGGCGTGAACTATCAATTCTAGTAATACAGGGGTGTTTATGTTAGGTATCACAGACACACGCACACGCACAATATATGTCCAAAAGTATTGAGATAACTGACCATTACACCTACAGGAGCTTTTCTGACATGTCATTCTGAATCCATAGAAACCCATATTCCACGAAGCTCCCGGCGCACAGTTTTTGTGCCGATGTTAATGCCAGGAGAAGTTTGGATCTCTGCAGTTATTGAGTCAACAGAGCGTTGGCGACTTGAGTTGCTGTTGTCCCTAAAGGCTTGCACTTTTCAATAATATGATGATATATGAAGCATAGAGAGTAAACGGGATAGATACCTTTTGAACAGCACCCTGTAGTACAGCACTTTGAAGGTACATATGTCGTCACTTGCTGT
>NW_026611105.1:72500-75000 GCF_029633865.1 Lampris incognitus
TCATCGTCCATGGAGACTCCTGCCTGATCTTGTCCGTCAACCTGTCCATCACCGTTGCAACCAAGAAAGGGCTCAGAGCCGATCCTTGATGTAATCCCACCTCCACCTTGAACCCATCTGTCATTCCAACCACGCACCTCAGCATTGTCACACTTCCCTCATACATAGCCTGCACCACTCCTACATACTTCTGTGCAACTCTTGACTTCCTCCTACAATATCACACCTCCTCTCTCGGCACCCTGTCGTATGCTTTCTGTAAATCTACAAAGACACAATGCAACTCTTTCTGGCCTTCTCTATACTTCTCAATCAACCAACCTTTTCTCTCTCTCTCTCTCTTCTCTCTCTCTCATTTTCTTCATTTATCAGCCCGTCAAAGTAGTCCTTCCACTTCGTAGCACACTCTCCTCGCTTGGCAGCACATTTCCATCTGTATCTTTGATCGCCCTAACTTGTCGCACATCCTCGGCAGCTCGGTCTCTCTGTCTAGCCAATCTGTACAAGTCTTTTTCTCCTTCCTTAGTGTCTAACCTGTCATACAGCTCACCGTACGACTTTTCCTTTACCTTTGCCACCTCTCTCTTTGCTTTACGCTGCATCTCCTTGTACTCCTGTGTACTTTCTTCATCTCTCTGACTATCCCACTTCTTCTTTGCCAACCTTTTCCTCTGTATACTTTGCTCTACTTCCTCCTTCCACCACCACCACCACCACCGCCAAGTCTCCTTGTCTTCCTTCCTCTGTCCCGATGACACACCAAGTACCTTCCTAGCTGTCTTCCTCGCTATTTCTGCAGCGCTTGCCCAGCCGTCTGGCAACTCTTCACTACCACTCAGTGCCTGTGTTAACTCCTGCCTGAACTCCACACAACAGTCTTCCTTCTTCAACTTCCACCATTTGATCTTCGGCTGTGTCTTCACTCGCTTCCTCATGTTGGTCTCCAAAGTCATCTTACAGACCACCATCCGATGCTGCCTAGCTACGTTCTCCCCTGTCACCACCTTGCAGTATGCAATCCCTTTTACATCGCGCCTTCTACACAAGATATAGTCCACCTGTGTGCACTTTCCTCCACTCGTATACGTCGTCACCCTGTGCTCCTCCCTCTTCTTGAAATATGTATTCACCTCAGCCATTTCCATCCTTTTCGCAAAATCGAACACCATCTGTCCTTCCACATTTCTCTCCTCGATTCCATACCTTACCATCAACTCCTCATCACCTCTGTTCCCTTCAGCAACGTGTCCATCGAAGTCCGCTCCAATCACCACTCCCTCCTCCTTGGGTCCCCTTTCCACCACGTCGTCCAACTCAACTCCAGAATTCTTCTTTTTCGTCCATCTTACACCCGACTTGCGGGGCATATGCGCTGATAACCGTCAGCAATACACCTTCGATTTCCAGCTTCATAATCCTCACTCTGTCTGACACTGTGTTCACCTCCAGCACGCTCTTGACATACTCTTCCTTCAGAATGACCCCTACCCCATTTCTCCTCCCATTCGCACCATGGTAGAAGAGTTTGAACCCACCTGCGATACTCCTGGCCTTACTCCCCTTCCACCTTGTCTCTTGTCACCTTTCTTCTTTCCATCACGTCAGCCAGCTCTCTCCCTTTACTAGCCATAGTGCCAACATTCAAAGTTCCGACTGACTCTCACCTCCACACGCCTACCCTTCCTCCTCTCTAGCTGCCTCTGGACATGCCTTCCCCCTCTCCTTTTCCTTCGCCCAACAGTAGCCTAGTTTCCACCGGCACTCCGCTGGTTAACAGTACCGATGGCGGTCGTCGGTAACCCGGGCCTCGACCGATCCGGTATGGAAATCTTATTTATGATCCGCATATTTGATTTGGCAAAGATTTGACGCCGGATGCCCTTCCTGACGTAACCCTCCGCTTTTGTCCTGGCTTGGGACCTGCACTAAGAATGCACTGGCTTGTGCATCCTCAGTGGCTGGGTTGCACGCTTTTCTATGTTTGCCCCTCACTTTTGTGGCGTGAACTATCAATTCTAGTAATACAGGGGTGTTTATGTTAGGTATCACAGACACACGCACACGCACAATATATGTCCAAAAGTATTGAGATAACTGACCATTACACCTACAGGAGCTTTTCTGACATGTCATTCTGAATCCATAGAAACCCATATTCCACGAAGCTCCCGGCGCACAGTTTTTGTGCCGATGTTAATGCCAGGAGAAGTTTGGATCTCTGCAGTTATTGAGTCAACAGAGCGTTGGCGACTTGAGTTGCTGTTGTCCCTAAAGGCTTGCACTTTTCAATAATATGATGATATATGAAGCATAGAGAGTAAACGGGATAGATACCTTTTGAACAGCACCCTGTAGTACAGCACTTTGAAGGTACATATGTCGTCACTTGCTGTAGTGGTTTTTACTGATGGGCGTGGCCAGGTTTTCAGAAGCCTCTCAGTTGTCAATGTGAGAGCCAGGGGACGCGTCTGCCGTACGTTTAGGGTTAGGGTTAGGTGAT
>NW_026611105.1:85000-87500 GCF_029633865.1 Lampris incognitus
ATACATAGCCTGCACCACTCCTACATACTTCTGTGCAACTCTTGACTTCCTCCTACAATATCACACCTCCTCTCTCGGCACCCTGTCGTATGCTTTCTGTAAATCTACAAAGACACAATGCAACTCTTTCTGGCCTTCTCTATACTTCTCAATCAACCAACCTTTTCTCTCTCTCTCTCTCTCTCTCTCTCATTTTCTTCATTTATCAGCCCGTCAAAGTAGTCCTTCCACTTCGTAGCACACTCTCCTCGCTTGGCAGCACATTTCCATCTGTATCTTTGATCGCCCTAACTTGTCGCACATCCTCGGCAGCTCGGTCTCTCTGTCTAGCCAATCTGTACAAGTCTTTTTCTCCTTCCTTAGTGTCTAACCTGTCATACAGCTCACCGTACGACTTTTCCTTTACCTTTGCCACCTCTCTCTTTGCTTTACGCTGCATCTCCTTGTACTCCTGTGTACTTTCTTCATCTCTCTGACTATCCCACTTCTTCTTTGCCAACCTTTTCCTCTGTATACTTTGCTCTACTTCCTCCTTCCACCACCACCACCACCACCGCCAAGTCTCCTTGTCTTCCTTCCTCTGTCCCGATGACACACCAAGTACCTTCCTAGCTGTCTTCCTCGCTATTTCTGCAGCGCTTGCCCAGCCGTCTGGCAACTCTTCACTACCACTCAGTGCCTGTGTTAACTCCTGCCTGAACTCCACACAACAGTCTTCCTTCTTCAACTTCCACCATTTGATCTTCGGCTGTGTCTTCACTCGCTTCCTCATGTTGGTCTCCAAAGTCATCTTACAGACCACCATCCGATGCTGCCTAGCTACGTTCTCCCCTGTCACCACCTTGCAGTATGCAATCCCTTTTACATCGCGCCTTCTACACAAGATATAGTCCACCTGTGTGCACTTTCCTCCACTCGTATACGTCGTCACCCTGTGCTCCTCCCTCTTCTTGAAATATGTATTCACCTCAGCCATTTCCATCCTTTTCGCAAAATCGAACACCATCTGTCCTTCCACATTTCTCTCCTCGATTCCATACCTTACCATCAACTCCTCATCACCTCTGTTCCCTTCAGCAACGTGTCCATCGAAGTCCGCTCCAATCACCACTCCCTCCTCCTTGGGTCCCCTTTCCACCACGTCGTCCAACTCAACTCCAGAATTCTTCTTTTTCGTCCATCTTACACCCGACTTGCGGGGCATATGCGCTGATAACCGTCAGCAATACACCTTCGATTTCCAGCTTCATAATCCTCACTCTGTCTGACACTGTGTTCACCTCCAGCACGCTCTTGACATACTCTTCCTTCAGAATGACCCCTACCCCATTTCTCCTCCCATTCGCACCATGGTAGAAGAGTTTGAACCCACCTGCGATACTCCTGGCCTTACTCCCCTTCCACCTTGTCTCTTGTCACCTTTCTTCTTTCCATCACGTCAGCCAGCTCTCTCCCTTTACTAGCCATAGTGCCAACATTCAAAGTTCCGACTGACTCTCACCTCCACACGCCTACCCTTCCTCCTCTCTAGCTGCCTCTGGACATGCCTTCCCCCTCTCCTTTTCCTTCGCCCAACAGTAGCCTAGTTTCCACCGGCACTCCGCTGGTTAACAGTACCGATGGCGGTCGTCGGTAACCCGGGCCTCGACCGATCCGGTATGGAAATCTTATTTATGATCCGCATATTTGATTTGGCAAAGATTTGACGCCGGATGCCCTTCCTGACGTAACCCTCCGCTTTTGTCCTGGCTTGGGACCTGCACTAAGAATGCACTGGCTTGTGCATCCTCAGTGGCTGGGTTGCACGCTTTTCTATGTTTGCCCCTCACTTTTGTGGCGTGAACTATCAATTCTAGTAATACAGGGGTGTTTATGTTAGGTATCACAGACACACGCACACGCACAATATATGTCCAAAAGTATTGAGATAACTGACCATTACACCTACAGGAGCTTTTCTGACATGTCATTCTGAATCCATAGAAACCCATATTCCACGAAGCTCCCGGCGCACAGTTTTTGTGCCGATGTTAATGCCAGGAGAAGTTTGGATCTCTGCAGTTATTGAGTCAACAGAGCGTTGGCGACTTGAGTTGCTGTTGTCCCTAAAGGCTTGCACTTTTCAATAATATGATGATATATGAAGCATAGAGAGTAAACGGGATAGATACCTTTTGAACAGCACCCTGTAGTACAGCACTTTGAAGGTACATATGTCGTCACTTGCTGTAGTGGTTTTTACTGATGGGCGTGGCCAGGTTTTCAGAAGCCTCTCAGTTGTCAATGTGAGAGCCAGGGGACGCGTCTGCCGTACGTTTAGGGTTAGGGTTAGGTGATTTCTCTGGCAGGGCTGGTTACAGTAGGGCTGCTTACACCACACCCCGGACTGGATTTGTTGCGTGTTTGTGTCCTGATCGATGGGCCAACTTAACACGCCTTCGGAGGGTGTCCGCCGGCCGGCTTTGCCGGCGTTCGGGCGGTCGGTTCCTCCGGTCTGGCG
>NW_026611105.1:97500-100000 GCF_029633865.1 Lampris incognitus
AATCTACAAAGACACAATGCAACTCTTTCTGGCCTTCTCTATACTTCTCAATCAACCAACCTTTTCTCTCTCTCTCTCTCTCTCTCTCTCATTTTCTTCATTTATCAGCCCGTCAAAGTAGTCCTTCCACTTCGTAGCACACTCTCCTCGCTTGGCAGCACATTTCCATCTGTATCTTTGATCGCCCTAACTTGTCGCACATCCTCGGCAGCTCGGTCTCTCTGTCTAGCCAATCTGTACAAGTCTTTTTCTCCTTCCTTAGTGTCTAACCTGTCATACAGCTCACCGTACGACTTTTCCTTTACCTTTGCCACCTCTCTCTTTGCTTTACGCTGCATCTCCTTGTACTCCTGTGTACTTTCTTCATCTCTCTGACTATCCCACTTCTTCTTTGCCAACCTTTTCCTCTGTATACTTTGCTCTACTTCCTCCTTCCACCACCACCACCACCACCGCCAAGTCTCCTTGTCTTCCTTCCTCTGTCCCGATGACACACCAAGTACCTTCCTAGCTGTCTTCCTCGCTATTTCTGCAGCGCTTGCCCAGCCGTCTGGCAACTCTTCACTACCACTCAGTGCCTGTGTTAACTCCTGCCTGAACTCCACACAACAGTCTTCCTTCTTCAACTTCCACCATTTGATCTTCGGCTGTGTCTTCACTCGCTTCCTCATGTTGGTCTCCAAAGTCATCTTACAGACCACCATCCGATGCTGCCTAGCTACGTTCTCCCCTGTCACCACCTTGCAGTATGCAATCCCTTTTACATCGCGCCTTCTACACAAGATATAGTCCACCTGTGTGCACTTTCCTCCACTCGTATACGTCGTCACCCTGTGCTCCTCCCTCTTCTTGAAATATGTATTCACCTCAGCCATTTCCATCCTTTTCGCAAAATCGAACACCATCTGTCCTTCCACATTTCTCTCCTCGATTCCATACCTTACCATCAACTCCTCATCACCTCTGTTCCCTTCAGCAACGTGTCCATCGAAGTCCGCTCCAATCACCACTCCCTCCTCCTTGGGTCCCCTTTCCACCACGTCGTCCAACTCAACTCCAGAATTCTTCTTTTTCGTCCATCTTACACCCGACTTGCGGGGCATATGCGCTGATAACCGTCAGCAATACACCTTCGATTTCCAGCTTCATAATCCTCACTCTGTCTGACACTGTGTTCACCTCCAGCACGCTCTTGACATACTCTTCCTTCAGAATGACCCCTACCCCATTTCTCCTCCCATTCGCACCATGGTAGAAGAGTTTGAACCCACCTGCGATACTCCTGGCCTTACTCCCCTTCCACCTTGTCTCTTGTCACCTTTCTTCTTTCCATCACGTCAGCCAGCTCTCTCCCTTTACTAGCCATAGTGCCAACATTCAAAGTTCCGACTGACTCTCACCTCCACACGCCTACCCTTCCTCCTCTCTAGCTGCCTCTGGACATGCCTTCCCCCTCTCCTTTTCCTTCGCCCAACAGTAGCCTAGTTTCCACCGGCACTCCGCTGGTTAACAGTACCGATGGCGGTCGTCGGTAACCCGGGCCTCGACCGATCCGGTATGGAAATCTTATTTATGATCCGCATATTTGATTTGGCAAAGATTTGACGCCGGATGCCCTTCCTGACGTAACCCTCCGCTTTTGTCCTGGCTTGGGACCTGCACTAAGAATGCACTGGCTTGTGCATCCTCAGTGGCTGGGTTGCACGCTTTTCTATGTTTGCCCCTCACTTTTGTGGCGTGAACTATCAATTCTAGTAATACAGGGGTGTTTATGTTAGGTATCACAGACACACGCACACGCACAATATATGTCCAAAAGTATTGAGATAACTGACCATTACACCTACAGGAGCTTTTCTGACATGTCATTCTGAATCCATAGAAACCCATATTCCACGAAGCTCCCGGCGCACAGTTTTTGTGCCGATGTTAATGCCAGGAGAAGTTTGGATCTCTGCAGTTATTGAGTCAACAGAGCGTTGGCGACTTGAGTTGCTGTTGTCCCTAAAGGCTTGCACTTTTCAATAATATGATGATATATGAAGCATAGAGAGTAAACGGGATAGATACCTTTTGAACAGCACCCTGTAGTACAGCACTTTGAAGGTACATATGTCGTCACTTGCTGTAGTGGTTTTTACTGATGGGCGTGGCCAGGTTTTCAGAAGCCTCTCAGTTGTCAATGTGAGAGCCAGGGGACGCGTCTGCCGTACGTTTAGGGTTAGGGTTAGGTGATTTCTCTGGTAGGGCTGCTTACACCACACCCCGGACTGGATTTGTTGCGTGTTTGTGTCCTGATCGATGGGCCAACTTAACACGCCTTCGGAGGGTGTCCGCCGGCCGGCTTTGCCGGCGTTCGGGCGGTCGGTTCCTCCGGTCTGGCGGATCGATGTCCTTTATTTAATGTTCTTAGTGGCGAGCAGAGTGCGGAGTGGGAGGGGCTCTACCGCGTAGTCGTCCTCTCCGTTGCACAGCTCGACAGCGTGCTCGGCGGTGCTCA
>NW_026611105.1:110000-112500 GCF_029633865.1 Lampris incognitus
AGTAGTCCTTCCACTTCGTAGCACACTCTCCTCGCTTGGCAGCACATTTCCATCTGTATCTTTGATCGCCCTAACTTGTCGCACATCCTCGGCAGCTCGGTCTCTCTGTCTAGCCAATCTGTACAAGTCTTTTTCTCCTTCCTTAGTGTCTAACCTGTCATACAGCTCACCGTACGACTTTTCCTTTACCTTTGCCACCTCTCTCTTTGCTTTACGCTGCATCTCCTTGTACTCCTGTGTACTTTCTTCATCTCTCTGACTATCCCACTTCTTCTTTGCCAACCTTTTCCTCTGTATACTTTGCTCTACTTCCTCCTTCCACCACCACCACCACCACCACCACCACCACCACCGCCAAGTCTCCTTGTCTTCCTTCCTCTGTCCCGATGACACACCAAGTACCTTCCTAGCTGTCTTCCTCGCTATTTCTGCAGCGCTTGCCCAGCCATCTGGCAACTCTTCACTACCACTCAGTGCCTGTGTTAACTCCTGCCTGAACTCCACACAACAGTCTTCCTTCTTCAACTTCCACCATTTGATCTTCGGCTGTGTCTTCACTCGCTTCCTCATGTTGGTCTCCAAAGTCATCTTACAGACCACCATCCGATGCTGCCTAGCTACGTTCTCCCCTGTCACCACCTTGCAGTATGCAATCCCTTTTACATCGCGCCTTCTACACAAGATATAGTCCACCTGTGTGCACTTTCCTCCACTCGTATACGTCGTCACCCTGTGCTCCTCCCTCTTCTTGAAATATGTATTCACCTCAGCCATTTCCATCCTTTTCGCAAAATCGAACACCATCTGTCCTTCCACATTTCTCTCCTCGATTCCATACCTTACCATCAACTCCTCACCACCTCTGTTCCCTTCAGCAACGTGTCCATCGAAGTCCGCTCCAATCACCACTCCCTCCTCCTTGGGTACCCTTTCCACCACGTCGTCCAACTCAACTCCAGAATTCTTCTTTTTCGTCCATCTTACACCCGACTTGCGGGGCATATGCGCTGATAACCGTCAGCAATACACCTTCGATTTCCAGCTTCATAATCCTCACTCTGTCTGACACTGTGTTCACCTCCAGCACGCTCTTGACATACTCTTCCTTCAGAATGACCCCTACCCCATTTCTCCTCCCATTCGCACCATGGTAGAAGAGTTTGAACCCACCTGCGATACTCCTGGCCTTACTCCCCTTCCACCTTGTCTCTTGTCACCTTTCTTCTTTCCATCACGTCAGCCAGCTCTCTCCCTTTACTAGCCATAGTGCCACATTCAAAGTTCCGACTGACTCTCACCTCCACACGCCTACCCTTCCTCCTCTCTAGCTGCCTCTGGACATGCCTTCCCCCTCTCCTTTTCCTTCGCCCAACAGTAGCCTAGTTTCCACCGGCACTCCGCTGGTTAACAGTACCGATGGCGGTCGTCGGTAACCCGAGCCTCGACCGATCCGGTATGGAAATCTTATTTATGATCCGCATATTTGATTTGGCAAAGATTTGACGCCGGATGCCCTTCCTGACGTAACCCTCCCCATTTGTCCGGGCTTGGGACCTGCACTAAGAATGCACTGGCTTGTGCATCCTCAGTGGCTGGGTTGCACGCTTTTCTATGTTTGCCCCTCACTTTTGTGGCGTGAACGATCAATTCTAGTAATACAGGTGTGTTTATGTTAGGTATCACAGACACACGCACACGCACAATATATGTCCAAAAGTATTGACATAACTGACCATTACACCTACAGGAGCTTTTCTGACATCTCATTCTGAATCCATAGAAACCCATATTCCACGAAGCTCCCGGCGCACAGTTTTTGTGCCGATGTTAATGCCAGGAGAAGTTTGGATCTCTGCAGTTATTGAGTGAACAGAGCGTTGGCGACTTGAGTTGCTGTTGTTCCTAAAGGCTTGCACTTTTCAATAATATGATGATATATGAAGCATAGAGAGTAAACGGGATAGATACCTTTTGAACAGCACCCTGTAGTACAGCACTTTGAAGGTACATATGTCGTCACTTGCTGTAGTGGTTTTTACTGATGGGCGTGGCCAGGTTTTCAGAAGCCTCTCAGTTGTCAATGTGAGAGCCAGGGGACGCGTCTGCCGTACGTTTAGGGTTAGGGTTAGGTGATTTCTCTGGTAGGGCTGCTTACACCACACCCCGGACTGGATTTGTTGCGTGTTTGTGTCCTGATCGATGGGCCAACTTAACACGCCTTCGGAGGGTGTCCGCCGGCCGGCTTTGCCGGCGTTCGGGCGGTCGGTTCCTCCGGTCTGGCGGATCGATGTCCTTTATTTAATGTTCTTAGTGGCGAGCAGAGTGCGGAGTGGGAGGGGCTCTACCGCGTAGTCGTCCTCTCCGTTGCACAGCTCGACAGCGTGCTCGGCGGTGCTCAGCCGGACCGTCTATCCCAGTTGCTCTTCCACGGCTCCCCTCGCGAGGCTTGCCGCCCCCCCCCCCCCTCCCCCTCCAACATCTGTATGGGGAGGGGTGGAAC
>NW_026611105.1:122500-125000 GCF_029633865.1 Lampris incognitus
GTACGACTTTTCCTTTACCTTTGCCACCTCTCTCTTTGCTTTACGCTGCATCTCCTTGTACTCCTGTGTACTTTCTTCATCTCTCTGACTATCCCACTTCTTCTTTGCCAACCTTTTCCTCTGTATACTTTGCTCTACTTCCTCCTTCCACCACCACCACCACCACCACCACCACCACCACCACCACCACCACCACCACCACCGCCAAGTCTCCTTGTCTTCCTTCCTCTGTCCCGATGACACACCAAGTACCTTCCTAGCTGTCTTCCTCGCTATTTCTGCAGCGCTTGCCCAGCCATCTGGCAACTCTTCACTACCACTCAGTGCCTGTGTTAACTCCTGCCTGAACTCCACACAACAGTCTTCCTTCTTCAACTTCCACCATTTGATCTTCGGCTGTGTCTTCACTCGCTTCCTCATGTTGGTCTCCAAAGTCATCTTACAGACCACCATCCGATGCTGCCTAGCTACGTTCTCCCCTGTCACCACCTTGCAGTATGCAATCCCTTTTACATCGCGCCTTCTACACAAGATATAGTCCACCTGTGTGCACTTTCCTCCACTCGTATACGTCGTCACCCTGTGCTCCTCCCTCTTCTTGAAATATGTATTCACCTCAGCCATTTCCATCCTTTTCGCAAAATCGAACACCATCTGTCCTTCCACATTTCTCTCCTCGATTCCATACCTTACCATCAACTCCTCACCACCTCTGTTCCCTTCAGCAACGTGTCCATCGAAGTCCGCTCCAATCACCACTCCCTCCTCCTTGGGTACCCTTTCCACCACGTCGTCCAACTCAACTCCAGAATTCTTCTTTTTCGTCCATCTTACACCCGACTTGCGGGGCATATGCGCTGATAACCGTCAGCAATACACCTTCGATTTCCAGCTTCATAATCCTCACTCTGTCTGACACTGTGTTCACCTCCAGCACGCTCTTGACATACTCTTCCTTCAGAATGACCCCTACCCCATTTCTCCTCCCATTCGCACCATGGTAGAAGAGTTTGAACCCACCTGCGATACTCCTGGCCTTACTCCCCTTCCACCTTGTCTCTTGTCACCTTTCTTCTTTCCATCACGTCAGCCAGCTCTCTCCCTTTACTAGCCATAGTGCCACATTCAAAGTTCCGACTGACTCTCACCTCCACACGCCTACCCTTCCTCCTCTCTAGCTGCCTCTGGACATGCCTTCCCCCTCTCCTTTTCCTTCGCCCAACAGTAGCCTAGTTTCCACCGGCACTCCGCTGGTTAACAGTACCGATGGCGGTCGTCGGTAACCCGAGCCTCGACCGATCCGGTATGGAAATCTTATTTATGATCCGCATATTTGATTTGGCAAAGATTTGACGCCGGATGCCCTTCCTGACGTAACCCTCCCCATTTGTCCGGGCTTGGGACCTGCACTAAGAATGCACTGGCTTGTGCATCCTCAGTGGCTGGGTTGCACGCTTTTCTATGTTTGCCCCTCACTTTTGTGGCGTGAACGATCAATTCTAGTAATACAGGTGTGTTTATGTTAGGTATCACAGACACACGCACACGCACAATATATGTCCAAAAGTATTGACATAACTGACCATTACACCTACAGGAGCTTTTCTGACATCTCATTCTGAATCCATAGAAACCCATATTCCACGAAGCTCCCGGCGCACAGTTTTTGTGCCGATGTTAATGCCAGGAGAAGTTTGGATCTCTGCAGTTATTGAGTGAACAGAGCGTTGGCGACTTGAGTTGCTGTTGTTCCTAAAGGCTTGCACTTTTCAATAATATGATGATATATGAAGCATAGAGAGTAAACGGGATAGATACCTTTTGAACAGCACCCTGTAGTACAGCACTTTGAAGGTACATATGTCGTCACTTGCTGTAGTGGTTTTTACTGATGGGCGTGGCCAGGTTTTCAGAAGCCTCTCAGTTGTCAATGTGAGAGCCAGGGGACGCGTCTGCCGTACGTTTAGGGTTAGGGTTAGGTGATTTCTCTGGTAGGGCTGCTTACACCACACCCCGGACTGGATTTGTTGCGTGTTTGTGTCCTGATCGATGGGCCAACTTAACACGCCTTCGGAGGGTGTCCGCCGGCCGGCTTTGCCGGCGTTCGGGCGGTCGGTTCCTCCGGTCTGGCGGATCGATGTCCTTTATTTAATGTTCTTAGTGGCGAGCAGAGTGCGGAGTGGGAGGGGCTCTACCGCGTAGTCGTCCTCTCCGTTGCACAGCTCGACAGCGTGCTCGGCGGTGCTCAGCCGGACCGTCTATCCCAGTTGCTCTTCCACGGCTCCCCTCGCGAGGCTTGCCGCCCCCCCCCCCCCCTCCCCCTCCAACATCTGTATGGGGAGGGGTGGAACAGCTCCGTGTTTACCTCGCGGGGCTTCCCGGGAGACATTTTCTCAAAGTCCTCGTGTGACCGGTCTACTTTTTCATTGCGTTGTGTAGGAAAGACAGGACAACTTGTCTCCTTCATGGGATCTGTATTCTGTCGCATATAAACAGAGCA
>NW_026611105.1:147500-150000 GCF_029633865.1 Lampris incognitus
TCCTCTGTCCCGATGACACACCAAGTACCTTCCTAGCTGTCTTCCTCGCTATTTCTGCAGCGCTTGCCCAGCCATCTGGCAACTCTTCACTACCACTCAGTGCCTGTGTTAACTCCTGCCTGAACTCCACACAACAGTCTTCCTTCTTCAACTTCCACCATTTGATCTTCGGCTGTGTCTTCACTCGCTTCCTCATGTTGGTCTCCAAAGTCATCTTACAGACCACCATCCGATGCTGCCTAGCTACGTTCTCCCCTGTCACCACCTTGCAGTATGCAATCCCTTTTACATCGCGCCTTCTACACAAGATATAGTCCACCTGTGTGCACTTTCCTCCACTCGTATACGTCGTCACCCTGTGCTCCTCCCTCTTCTTGAAATATGTATTCACCTCAGCCATTTCCATCCTTTTCGCAAAATCGAACACCATCTGTCCTTCCACATTTCTCTCCTCGATTCCATACCTTACCATCAACTCCTCATCACCTCTGTTCCCTTCAGCAACGTGTCCATCGAAGTCCGCTCCAATCACCACTCCCTCCTCCTTGGCTCCCCTTTCCACCACGTCGTCCAACTCAACTCCAGAATTCTTCTTTTTCGTCCATCTTACACCCGACTTGCGGGGCATATGCGCTGATAACCGTCAGCAATACACCTTCGATTTCCAGCTTCATAATCCTCACTCTGTCTGACACTGTGTTCACCTCCAGCACGCTCTTGACATACTCTTCCTTCAGAATGACCCCTACCCCATTTCTCCTCCCATTCGCACCATGGTAGAAGAGTTTGAACCCACCTGCGATACTCCTGGCCTTACTCCCCTTCCACCTTGTCTCTTGTCACCTTTCTTCTTTCCATCACGTCAGCCAGCTCTCTCCCTTTACTAGCCATAGTGCCAACATTCAAAGTTCCGACTGACTCTCACCTCCACACGCCTACCCTTCCTCCTCTCTAGCTGCCTCTGGACATGCCTTCCCCCTCTCCTTTTCCTTCGCCCAACAGTAGCCTAGTTTCCACCGGCACTCCGCTGGTTAACAGTACCGATGGCGGTCGTCGGTAACCCGGGCCTCGACCGATCCGGTATGGAAATCTTATTTATGATCCGCATATTTGATTTGGCAAAGATTTGACGCCGGATGCCCTTCCTGACGTAACCCTCCCCATTTGTCCTGGCTTGGGACCTGCACTAAGAATGCACTGGCTTGTGCATCCTCAGTGGCTGGGTTGCACGCTTTTCTATGTTTGCCCCTCACTTTTGTGGCGTGAACTATCAATTCTAGTAATACAGGTGTGTTTATGTTAGGTATCACAGACACACGCACACGCACAATATATGTCCAAAAGTATTGAGATAACTGACCATTACACCTACAGGAGCTTTTCTGACATGTCATTCTGAATCCATAGAAACCCATATTCCACGAAGCTCCCGGCGCACGGTTTTTGTGCCGATGTTAATGCCAGGAGAAGTTTGGATCTCTGCAGTTATTGAGTCAACAGAGCGTTGGCGACTTGAGTTGCTGTTGCCCCTAAAGGCTTGCACTTTTCAATAATATGATGATATATGAAGCATAGAGAGTAAACGGGATAGATACCTTTTGAACAGCACCCTGTAGTACAGCACTTTGAAGGTACATATGTCGTCACTTGCTGTAGTGGTTTTTACTGATGGGCGTGGCCAGGTTTTCAGAAGCCTCTCAGTTGTCAATGTGAGAGCCAGGGGACGCGTCTGCCGTACGTTTAGGGTTAGGGTTAGGTGATTTCTCTGGCAGGGCTGGTTACAGTAGGGCTGCTTACACCACACCCCGGACTGGATTTGTTGCGTGTTTGTGTCCTGATCGATGGGCCAACTTATGACGCCTTCGGAGGGTGTCCGCCGGCCGGCTTTGCCGGCGTTCGGGCGGTCGGTTCCTCCGGTCTGGCGGATCGATGTCCTTTATTTAATGTTCTTAGTGGCGAGCGGAGTGCGGAGTGGGAGGGGCTCTACCGCGTAGTCGTCCTCTCCGTTGCACAGCTCGACAGCGTGCTCGGCGGTGCTCAGCCGGACCGTCTATCCCAGTTGCTCTTCCACGGCTCCCCTCGCGAGGCTTGCCGCCCCCCGCCCCCCCCCCCCCCTCCAACATCTGTATGGGGAGGGGTGGAGCAGCTCCGTGTTTACCTCGCGGGGCTTCCCGGAAGACATTTTCTCAAAGTCCTCGTGTGACCGGTCTACTTTTTCATTGCGTTGTGTAGGAAAGACAGGACAACTTGTCTCCTTCATGGGATCTGTATTCTGTCGCATATAAACAGAGCAGGTTTCTGGAAGCTTCAGATCAGCTCCTACTGTAGCCTCTTTCTACATGTCCAAAGCGGGAAAGAGCGCGTAGCTCGCAATACAGGTTTTTTTTTTTTTTTTTTTACAAAAACACAAACATAGCAGTCGCGTATAAACAGGACAGATTTCAGGAAACTTTAGATCAGCTCCTACTGTAGCATACGCAGGAATTGGGACCCACATTAG
>NW_026611105.1:160000-162500 GCF_029633865.1 Lampris incognitus
TTCCTCATGTTGGTCTCCAAAGTCATCTTACAGACCACCATCCGATGCTGCCTAGCTACGTTCTCCCCTGTCACCACCTTGCAGTATGCAATCCCTTTTACATCGCGCCTTCTACACAAGATATAGTCCACCTGTGTGCACTTTCCTCCACTCGTATACGTCGTCACCCTGTGCTCCTCCCTCTTCTTGAAATATGTATTCACCTCAGCCATTTCCATCCTTTTCGCAAAATCGAACACCATCTGTCCTTCCACATTTCTCTCCTCGATTCCATACCTTACCATCAACTCCTCATCACCTCTGTTCCCTTCAGCAACGTGTCCATCGAAGTCCGCTCCAATCACCACTCCCTCCTCCTTGGCTCCCCTTTCCACCACGTCGTCCAACTCAACTCCAGAATTCTTCTTTTTCGTCCATCTTACACCCGACTTGCGGGGCATATGCGCTGATAACCGTCAGCAATACACCTTCGATTTCCAGCTTCATAATCCTCACTCTGTCTGACACTGTGTTCACCTCCAGCACGCTCTTGACATACTCTTCCTTCAGAATGACCCCTACCCCATTTCTCCTCCCATTCGCACCATGGTAGAAGAGTTTGAACCCACCTGCGATACTCCTGGCCTTACTCCCCTTCCACCTTGTCTCTTGTCACCTTTCTTCTTTCCATCACGTCAGCCAGCTCTCTCCCTTTACTAGCCATAGTGCCAACATTCAAAGTTCCGACTGACTCTCACCTCCACACGCCTACCCTTCCTCCTCTCTAGCTGCCTCTGGACATGCCTTCCCCCTCTCCTTTTCCTTCGCCCAACAGTAGCCTAGTTTCCACCGGCACTCCGCTGGTTAACAGTACCGATGGCGGTCGTCGGTAACCCGGGCCTCGACCGATCCGGTATGGAAATCTTATTTATGATCCGCATATTTGATTTGGCAAAGATTTGACGCCGGATGCCCTTCCTGACGTAACCCTCCCCATTTGTCCTGGCTTGGGACCTGCACTAAGAATGCACTGGCTTGTGCATCCTCAGTGGCTGGGTTGCACGCTTTTCTATGTTTGCCCCTCACTTTTGTGGCGTGAACTATCAATTCTAGTAATACAGGTGTGTTTATGTTAGGTATCACAGACACACGCACACGCACAATATATGTCCAAAAGTATTGAGATAACTGACCATTACACCTACAGGAGCTTTTCTGACATGTCATTCTGAATCCATAGAAACCCATATTCCACGAAGCTCCCGGCGCACGGTTTTTGTGCCGATGTTAATGCCAGGAGAAGTTTGGATCTCTGCAGTTATTGAGTCAACAGAGCGTTGGCGACTTGAGTTGCTGTTGCCCCTAAAGGCTTGCACTTTTCAATAATATGATGATATATGAAGCATAGAGAGTAAACGGGATAGATACCTTTTGAACAGCACCCTGTAGTACAGCACTTTGAAGGTACATATGTCGTCACTTGCTGTAGTGGTTTTTACTGATGGGCGTGGCCAGGTTTTCAGAAGCCTCTCAGTTGTCAATGTGAGAGCCAGGGGACGCGTCTGCCGTACGTTTAGGGTTAGGGTTAGGTGATTTCTCTGGCAGGGCTGGTTACAGTAGGGCTGCTTACACCACACCCCGGACTGGATTTGTTGCGTGTTTGTGTCCTGATCGATGGGCCAACTTATGACGCCTTCGGAGGGTGTCCGCCGGCCGGCTTTGCCGGCGTTCGGGCGGTCGGTTCCTCCGGTCTGGCGGATCGATGTCCTTTATTTAATGTTCTTAGTGGCGAGCGGAGTGCGGAGTGGGAGGGGCTCT
Source organism: Lampris incognitus (assembly GCF_029633865.1). NCBI lineage: Eukaryota > Metazoa > Chordata > Actinopteri > Lampriformes > Lampridae > Lampris > Lampris incognitus. Next base: position 161,798 of record NW_026611105.1, read on the forward strand.
ACCGCGTAGTCGTCCTCTCCGTTGCACAGCTCGACAGCGTGCTCGGCGGTGCTCAGCCGGACCGTCTATCCCAGTTGCTCTTCCACGGCTCCCCTCGCGAGGCTTGCCGCCCCCCGCCCCCCCCCCCCCCTCCAACATCTGTATGGGGAGGGGTGGAGCAGCTCCGTGTTTACCTCGCGGGGCTTCCCGGAAGACATTTTCTCAAAGTCCTCGTGTGACCGGTCTACTTTTTCATTGCGTTGTGTAGGAAAGACAGGACAACTTGTCTCCTTCATGGGATCTGTATTCTGTCGCATATAAACAGAGCAGGTTTCTGGAAGCTTCAGATCAGCTCCTACTGTAGCCTCTTTCTACATGTCCAAAGCGGGAAAGAGCGCGTAGCTCGCAATACAGGTTTTTTTTTTTTTTTTTTTACAAAAACACAAACATAGCAGTCGCGTATAAACAGGACAGATTTCAGGAAACTTTAGATCAGCTCCTACTGTAGCATACGCAGGAATTGGGACCCACATTAGGAATGGATAAAATAAATTACAGGGGCAGACAAAAATGAACACGTACATACGTTTTGGGCCTCTAACAGGAAATGGCGTCACAACAGGGAGGGGTTACTAACTGGGAGGGGCTACTATAAGCGTTGGTAATGACAATAATAATAATCACGTCGTGATACTTTGTGTAAACGATACAACATATGTTGGTT
>NW_026611105.1:167500-239341 GCF_029633865.1 Lampris incognitus
GATCGTGACCCAACCCCGGAAAGGCGGCTAAAAATGAGATGAGATTCTCAAGTCAACCCGCAGCGGGGGTTAATATGAACAATAGAATACTAAACCTACCATATTGAAGCTAGCTATCCGATTAAGTCACGATGAGTATATGTCACAACACTTCAGAATAACAACTGACTGAGCAAATAAAACATCAGCCCTCATTGTTTAGTGGTATTTAGGATCAGCACGACATTCAGCACAAGGATCGAGAATAGAAGAGCTGAACACCTAGTTTGTTGGGAATACATCATAGGATAGTGTAAACTAATACAAAGTATCACTCACACTTAACTCAAGGAAAACTGACTACTGGATTGACAGGAATAAAAGCATACATACATACAGCTTCAGGGAGAATAGAGCTAAAGCTATCAAGACACTGAGGAGGGCAAGGAATCATAGTAGGTCCTTGTAGGAGAAATAACGGTGAAAAATAGCTTATCTGACTTCAACCCTGTTGGGTTATTATATCCAATTTGTGGAGAAAAACAGATGAACGACAGTGACAGCAGCAATAATTAAATGGAGCAGGAAGTTAAAGATGAAGAATCGGTTGAGAACAGCATTATCTACCCAAAAGAAGAACTACCAAAAAGAATGCTGTGAAGGTCTCTCAGGTGTAGTGTATGGGTAGAAATACACCTGTTAAAATCTGACAGATAAAACACAGCCCAAGGAGGAAACCAGACTGCAGTTAGCTTGACAGAAGGACTGACAGAATGACGGTGAGTGTAAGCAGTATTAAGTGTATTTTAACGAGGTCCCATTGGATATTACTTGTGCTGAAGATAAGTGGGATCTGAAGTAAGGTGGCAGACTTAGAGCCTACTTTCTCTTGTCATATCTGGTCTATGGCCTAATCTGCTATCTTCTGCCCAAATATTACCTAAGACTCATGTATTAGCAGGTGGATGATGGCTACCAAATAGCCTAATAACTATTAACAAGTTCTACGGCTACTAGCAGGCCAAGAATTCTAACTTTACAGGGCTACATATGGTCACAGTGGCAGTGTTGAGCACATATATATTTAGGGTAATAACCACACCTGCTGAAATGCTGCATCAGGCTAGCTGCTTAATAATGTTCACTACTTGGAGGTTATTGTGAGTGATGGATCTATAGCCTATGAATTAGGGAAACCCTATAGATCCAATCAATATGACTCCAAGGCTATAGGCCAACATGAGTGAGGTGGCAATTAAGGGGATTGTTAGGACTCAGCCATTGATGTGGGAAGTATTCAGGGCCTCAACAATGGCATCTTTGGAGAAGAAGCCTGCAAGGAAGGGTAAAAAGACTTGATGTAGCTCCTAGGAGTTCAGGTGACTTAAAATCCACGCTATAGCTACGATTATGCCAATATCCCCAATCCAGTTATGGACTGCCTAAAGGGCAGCAATGTTGGCTTGCACTCAGCCATATCATCACCCATTAACTAAGAAAGACATGATCCCAACTCCCTCTCAAGCAATGACAAGCTGCAATGTATTGTTGGCAGTTACCTGGATAACTATTGCCACAACAAATATAAGAACATATTTGAAGAAAATTGTATTTAAGATCGTTGAAGTCACTTGCTTGCATGAGCTCCTACTTGGATTTGTGGCTCCTAAGACCAATGGATAGCAGTTATCCTTTAAGAGCCATTTCTAGGATTTTAGCCTAAAAACTAAGAATTAGCAGTTCTTGTTGCTACATCCCTCTCTCAGTAGGCCAAAGCAGTTTAGCCCCTATCTCTGGAATCACAATCCAGTATTCTATTTAAACTAGGCCGGGATCCCGTAGCTTACAAGTTTGAATCAATCTTGACAGATTGATTCCACAATCATGGACTTCATGAGCACACTGATGAAGACATGAGGAGACTTCTGCTCCAAAGGAGGAAAGAAGTTATGCAAAAATCCACAAATGGGCTGAAAAAAAGACAAGAACAGTTGAGTTGAGGTGGATTCAGCAAGGTACACAAATGAGAAAGGTCCTGTTCACACCAGTACACACACAATTTTTGTTACATTTAACCAGTTCACAAAAATCATCCAGTACATGTGACACTTAATAGTTTCACTCAACATTGTCATGTAATCCCAACAGTAACATTTAAAAACAATCCACATTGCAAACAAGACATGACAAATATCTTTGGTATCAGCAATGACAAAATTTATTTTATAGGCAACATATTTTTTTAACTCCATTTACACATTCCTTTTTCTCCGCACAGATCAGAAAATGAAGACCCAAAAAACATAAGAATTGATGTTTATGACTATTTTTGGAGATTTCCCTCACAAATTCAAATAATGTTAACTAACCAAGGCATCAGTTGACATAATGTAGCCTTGCCTTAATGCTTCACAGCTCTTGCAGGAATTTCTAACTCTTTCACTATGCATGCTCTCAGGAATAGATACATCTCTATGGCTTCATCTGTTGTGATGGCTGAGAGTAAGGACTTTTCTGCCATTATAAGGCAACACAAGCTAAATACAGTTTCATCACAAGGAGAAGGTCCTCTCTGTTGGCATTCTTGTTTACAAGCCTCCACTGCTTCCTGGGAGACCTCCTTCAGGTGAATCTGTCCTCCAAATATATGAGGAATGCTGCACATGAGAATTGGACATCCACTTGGAGCTACAGCATTTCTGCTCTTGCAGATAATGTGGATATGCCACAAATTTGGAACTTGCATCAGCTCTTCCTGTAGAAACTCAAATATCAGTGACAACAAACATTAATGTAACACTTCCTTTTTTTAAAGTCACTATAATACATGCAGACATATGCTCTTATGGACAAAGGGGGTGAGTGGATGCTGGGGAAAGGAACTTTTTCTTTGCCCAACAACCAAATTGTTTACATCACAAATACAAATATCTATAAATACCTATTAAAATCACACACGCACGCACACACACGCATAGGGACAGAATAACATATAGGAACATAGACCTACTAACACACCTCAAACATGTCCACACAAGTAAACAATACAAGCTACTTGTCCAAGAAGTCTCGAGAGAAACAGTCATGGTCTTTCAGTTCCTGGAGACAATTCATCCAGTATCGGGCATGATACGTTCTCAAAAAGTCCACCAGCTTTCCATCCACTGATAGTGATTACTGGACCGAGCAATATAACAATTACTGACGTGGCGATCCGTACTCCATCTTAAGAATTTCTGCATCTCTACCATTGTGACATTTTCTGTCCCTGCGCAAATTCTGACAGCTGTCCCCATCCTTTTCTCAACTTCTGCTATGAAATAAACAACGATGGTCTTGGGATTGCTGTTTGCTGAATACGCATGAAGACATACCGTGAGTCTTGAAAAGCCATCAATCGCTCCATTTATACAAATGCTCAACACTGCAGAGGTCTAGAAACTTTAACAAATGCCTCACTATATTTTGAGTCACAACATACCCAGCTTGTGTAATGGTTATGAAAATGCTGTAATTCTGAATGCACTAAATGGGAAAAATACACGTTCAAAAAACCTCCACAAGATGTGCACTGACTATAAAAAGAGAAGTTAAAGTTGCTGTGTTTAAAATGCACAGTCTAATTCTAATTTACATTCCATATTTTATTTGGGGAAAATCCACTTGAAGTTACGTTTCCCAGTGTTTCCTTGTTTCGCCAACTTTAGTCATCAGCCTGGAATCTGCTAATCTGTTGCCCATTGCTAATGGCTTCTTCAGACCTGTAGGGGAATAAACTGTTGCCTGCAGTCTGCCATTACAACATCCCACTTGACTGTAGCAACATGGTGTCCGTGTTTTGTGTCTTTCTATCCCCCCTTACAGGTAGGAACGATAGTTGTGATATGTTTCATGGTGTGTATATGTTTTCTATCCTATAAGGAGCACGCAGGGAGTAAAATATTCCTGTCTGCAGTAACTGTAGCATGTGAAGGTAGTCTGGCTAATCTGGAGATGTTGCTCTGCTGTAGCGTGCTAGCTGTAGCGTGCTAACTGTAGCATTCTAGCTGTAGCATGCTAGCTCGCTACGTTACATAGGCAGCAGCGCAGTAGAAACGTCACGGTCGCCATTTAGTGAGGAAGCGTCTCATAACAAAGCGTGTTTGCTCTGCATTCATTCTACATGATGTGGTTACAATAGTCATGCCAAAGTGTTGCACTTTACCAAATAGATCAGTTGAATGTGTGAATGCAAGATTACTTTTATTCGTGTTTAACTTTAATGGAGATTAAACTGTTCTCACGGTTAAATACATAACAATAGTATCTACTATAGGAACAATCACTCATATATTTTCAGAATGTGTGTGTGTGTGGTGTTAGTGTGTGTGTGTTAGTTAGTGTAGATAGCGGGACCGAAAACTGAAGCATTTATGATCCTAATTCTTTTTGGAGATGGTAGGTATTGTCCCAGAGAGTACGGGAAAAATCCCAGAAAATTAAAATTACGCATAATTATGCATAAATATGCATTTTTCTAAAAATGTCTAAAAACAACTTTTCTCGCGATTTCAGATGATTCTGAGCATCTTTGATTTTTTTCACCTATATAAAAAACATTTTCCGGGACTTAGAAATGTTCTGGCATTATGCAAAATATGCATTTTTGAAAAAATGCACTTATGATCCTACTTTTTTTGGAAGTGGTAGGTATTGTTCGAGAGAGGACCAGAAAATTAAAATAATTATATTAATTATGCATAATTATGCAAACTATGCATTTTCTAAAAATGGCTAAAAACCTCTTTTCTCGCCATTTCAGATGACTCTGAACATTTCGGGGGACGGAGTTGAAGGGGGGTAAACCACTTTTCTCGGCATTTCAGATGATTCTGAGCATTTGGGCGGGGTTGGAGTGGGGGGGGGGTTAGGGGCAGGGGGAAGGCGGTTAGCTGGCAGGATGAAGAGGACGGAGATTTAGACGGGTGGATAACCGAACTGCTACATTGTAGCGGGGCTCTTCTAGTCGCTCATATATTTTCAGAATGTGTATGTGTGTGATGTTAGTGTGTGTGTGGTGTTGGTATAGATAGCGAGACCGAAAACTAAAGCACTTATGATCCTAATTCTTTTTGGAGGTGGTAGGTATTGTCTCAGAGAGTAAAGGAAAAATCCCAGATAATTAAAATCATGCATAAGTATTCATAAATATGCAAAATATGCGTTTTTCGAAAAATGAATAAAAACCACTTTTCTCGGCATTTGAGATGATTCTGAGCATCTTTGATTTTTTCACCTAGATAACATTTTTCTGGCACTTACAAATGTTTTGGCATCACTGGTCAACACAATTTTTCTTGCATGGGGTTTTTCAACGGATTCTAGCTAACGTTTGGCTGCTGAATCCAAATCTGACATTACTTTTTGCCTATCACATCAGGTTTTTGAACTGTGAAAAATCATTATTTTTGAGAAAACAGCAATTTTACACTCGAAGTTAAAAAAACACTGTTGCATTAGAAGATCGATACATGCAAAAATGACTACAATAAATAAATAAACACTCAGCTAGCATGAAATTACTTCGGAAATGAATAGGGGTCATTTTTAGCCCTACCAACATTGCCAGACTAGATGGTCAACTTTTGTACAATCCTGAATAAGGAGCATACAGATAGCACAAAAACTTGATGTGATAGAGCAAATCTGAGCTCAGATTGGGATTCAGCAGCCCAAAATTAGCCAAAAACAGTTTCCAAAGTCCATACACAAAAAAAAAAACCAACTATATTTTTGTAGACCAATGTTATGCAAAATATGCATTTTTGCAAAAATGCACTTATGATCCTTATTTTTTTTGGAGGTGGTAGGTATTGTTCCAGAGAGGATCAGAAAAATAGCAGAAAATTAAAATAATTACAATAATTATGCATAATTATGAAAAATATGCATTTTCTACAAATGGCTAAAAACCACTTTTCTCTGCATTTCAGATGATTCTGAGCATCTTTGATTTTTTCACCTAGATAACATTTTTCTGGCACTTACAAATGTTTTGGCATCACTGGTCAACACAATTTCTCTTGCATGGGGTTTTTCAACGGATTCTAGCTAACGTTTGGCTGCTGAATCCAAATCTGACATTACTTTTTGCCTATCACATCAGGTTTTTGAACTGTGAAAAATCATTATTTTTGAGAAAACAGCAATTTTACACTCGAAGTTAAAAAAACACTGTTGCATTAGAAGATTGATAGATGCAAAAATGACTACAATAAATAAATAAACACTCAGCTAGCATGAAATTACTTCGGAAATGAATAGGGGTCATTTTTAGCCCTACCAACATTGCCAGACTAGATGGTCAACTTTTGTACAATCCTGAATAAGGAGCATACAGATAGCACAAAAACTTGATGTGATAGAGCAAATCTGAGCTCAGATTGGGATTCAGCAGCCCAAAATTAGCCAAAAACAGTTTCCAAAGTCCATACACAAAAAAAAAAAACCAACTATATTTTTGTAGACCAATGTTATGCAAAATATGCATTTTTGCAAAAATGCACTTATGATCCTTATTTTTTTTGGAGGTGGTAGGTATTGTTCCAGAGAGGATCAGAAGAATAGCAGAATATTAAAATAATTACAATAATTATGCATAATTATGAAAAATATGCATTTTCTACAAATGGCTAAAAACCACTTTTCTCTGCATTTCAGATGATTCTGAGCATCTGTGATTTTTTCTCGTATGTAATTTTTTTTTTCTGGGACTCATGTTTTAGCATCATGCAAAATATGCATTTTTACAAAAATGCACTTACGATCCTAATTTTTTTGTAGGTGGTAGGTATTGTTCCACAGAGGACCAGAAAAATAGCAGAAAATTCAAATAATTATAATAATTATGCATCATTATGCAAAATATGCGTTTTCTAAAAATGGCTGAAAACCACTTCTCTCGCCATTTCACATGAATCTAAGCATTTGGGGGGAGGGACTGGGAGTGGGGGGGGGGTTTAGGGACAGGGGTAAGGCGGTTAGCTGGCAGGATGAAGAGGAGGGAGATTTACAGAGGTGGATAACCGAACCGCTACATTGTAGTGGGGTTCTTCTAGTGCACACATATTATGCTATTTATTTTAAAGGTGCAACAGGTAATTTTCTAAATCCGTTCAAGGTGATAGTTCAAAGTATTTTTCGAAGTCAGTTTAAAGCTACTGTAAAGATATTCCCTTTCTAATGCTGCTTTACGATGCTGTCAAGATATTCGGCTTATTCTGGTTAAATGTCCAATGCAGATACTTTTCTGATTTATATCCAATGTGCTTTCTGTGTTGTTTAAGGTAACATAAAGACAATATTGGTATTTTCATTGTGACAATTGACAATACTATATTTTTCTAATTGTGTACTTTCTTAAAGCGACAGTGTACTATGTTTCAAATTGTTTATAAGGACAATGCAATGTTTATTGACAAGCTTTGTGAACATGTAAATGTGAAAATTTGGGAAAATGCATTACAACATCGGACTTCACTACAGCAACATCGTATCCGTGTTTGGTTTCTTTCTATTCCCCCTTACAGGGGCGTAACCCTTGAACGCAGCTGACATGGTGTAGCTTCTATCCATGGACACATCCGTGCCCCTCCACCTAATCAGTGACAAATCATGCTACACAGTAAAATCCTGACTATTAATTTAACTCGGAGAGTGTACAAATAGATCCTTTCGGGTCCATTTCTACACTCTCCGAGTTAAATTAACCCTCAGGAGCGTGCCAGACTCCTCCTTCCTCCTGTACAGCCCCGTGCAGTTTAGCACCCTTCTTAGCGCGCGCATAGCGACCACAGTATCATCCATCGTGCTCAGTAACGACAGCATCTCGCCACATGTCTCAACCCAAGCACGGACCAGAACTTGATCAAGTCGTGTAAATGGCGCATACCGAAGCAGAACAACCACCTGCGCCCAACACCGCTTCTAACTACAGCTTGTAAAGCTAGAGAAGAACTACACATATTGACACTGTTACTTAAAAACAGTGAATCTATACTCAAGTATTGGTGACCAACTGATTTATCAATCTTCGGACATATTTTCATTACTCAAATTGAAACATTATCTAGAATTATGTACCCAGCTTTTTCATTAGCCATTACTGACACAATTAAATCATTTAATCAAACAAATTTCTACTTTATTTGGAAAAACAAACATCATTATATAACAAAACGGGATGTGGTAAAATCGTTAAAAGAAGGTGGCTTGGGGCGCTGGTGAGCAGTAACATGTGAGGACGTCTTTAGATTGAGCTCCTGATCAGGGCGAACTTTTCATTAATATTTTAACTTTTCAGATCAAACACAGATAAATTAGGTTTAACACACACGATACTCAACCGCTAGCACACCGGACTCACAACCCTGTACTTGCATATCGATCATCTGGAAGACGCGATGGGCAAAAACAAATCCAGCAGTGACCAGGCCGCTAAAGCCTCGGGCTCTGTGAAAGCCCCGGGCGGGGAGTCTACAGACCTATCTGGGGTGATGGCTGCCATCGCGAGCAGTGAGAGCAAGATCTTGGCACGGATCGATTCATTCACAGAGGATCTGAATGCAAAAATAGACGCTATAAAGGCCGGCATGGCGAAACAAGAGACCCGTCTGAAAGACGTGGAGGACGGCCTGAACACATACTCAGACAAGACCACGAATATGGAGGAGGACATCGGCCAGCTAACACCTGAAGTCGCTATGCTACGCCAGAAGGTAGACGGTCTGGAGGGACGACAACGCCGGTGTAATGTACGCATTGTCGGGATAAAGGAGGGATTCGAGACCAGCGGAGGCCAGCAGCCTACTATTAGCATCGCTAAACTACTGCAGGAGTTACTAGGCCTCAGCTTCACCCCGACCCTAGACTGGGCTCACCGCGGCCTGCGGCACTCCACCAACAAAGGAGAACCCCCCAGGATCATCGTGGTGAAGTTTCCCTATTTCTCAGAGAGGGAGGAGGTTTTCCGCAAAGCTGCCCGTTCAGCTCCCTTGAGCCTGCACGGCAAGAGAGTGACAATCTTCCCGGATTACACCGCGGCAGTGGCGAAGAAGAGAGCGGCCTTTTCCGAAGCTAAGCGGCTCCTCCGGGGCTGCCAGGGCGTCAAGTTCGGGATCCTGTTCCCGGCGGTGCTTCGTATCACTTCATCGTCCGGCCAAGAAAAGCGGTTCGAAGACCCATCTAAGGCGATGGGTTATATCAGGGAGAATCTAAAGCCTCAGAACAATGTACAGTAAGATGTTGATAAACTCCAATATATTTGTGGCTAACTGGTATTGGCGGCTAATTGATATTAGCTGCTAAGTGCCAACAGCTAGCGGAAGTAACTAGCTAAGACACCAAGACAACAGGGTAACGTTATGGTTTAACTTTATCTATTTACTTTAACATTTGTAATTTGAGACTCACAGATAATGTTACATTTTTCATTTAATAAGAATGTCTCATACCTGCTGCCCATTTAAAAAAGCTATTTTTCTGTTTTATTATTATCGTGTGTGTGCATGTATATGTGTGTATGGATGCTAATTATTATGAGACCCGTAACAGTGCTTTGGTGACGACTGCTAGGGCGACACCCAGGTCAGTGTCACTTACCTACAAAGGAACTGTATTATAACTGCTGTTATATGGGTGTAGATATATTTTTCTTCCTTTTCTTTTTTTTTTTTAATTTTAATTTAATTTTTTTTTTTAATATGGGTGTTGATATATAGTTCTTAGTTATATAAATACTTTTTGGATTTAATATAATCTTAACAAGACCACTGTTCGCCCTGGTTGGGGCTCGTTAGAGGGTTTCTATATGGTTATTTGCCAGGTTATACTAGAAATGGGGGATGCGATCTCTAGGAAATTAGTAGATCAGCATGGGTTCTCAAGGCTCTGTTTTTGTTTTGTAGCTAGTAGGCAGGGACTTTTTCTTTTCTTTTCTCTTTTCATTTTTAGAAAAAATGTTTGACACTCAGAATACAGGTTATCTTCGTTTTTTGAGCTGGAATATAAAGGGAATTCACAATCCAGTAAAGCGTAGTAGGGTTTTTGGACATTTAAAATCTTTGAGAGCTGATGTCATGTTCTTACAGGAAACCCACCTTCGGTCAAGTGAACACACAAAACTAAAAAAAGCTTGGATAGGACAAATTTTCTGTTCCAGGAATGAGAACAGAACGCGGGGCACGGCCATCTTGATCAGGAAGGGTATCCCATTCGTTCCACTACTGACTATTTCTGACCCCAGGGGAAGGTATGTGATAGTGACGGGTAACCTGTATGGTACACTTGTGGCACTGGCAAATGTATATGGACCAAACTGGGATGACCCACTTTTTTTCTCTAGTTTCATAGCAGCCCTCCCAGACTTAAATAATTATCGATTAATATTGGGGGGAGATTTTAATTGTGTATTACATCCATATTTGGACAGATCAAACCCAAGACCTAATAGTAAAGTTTCGAAGGCAGGTGCTGTTATCCATTCATTTATGGAATCCTACTCTCTTTTTGATCCCTGGAGAAGAAACAACCCAACTACTAAACAATACTCCTTTTTTTCCCCAGTGCACCATTCTTACTCAAGGATTGATTTTTTTCTCCTGGATAGTAGGGTCCTTCCTATGGTTAGGGGGAGCCAATATAATAGTATTGTTATTTCGGATCATAGTCCTGTACATCTAGATATTGGTTTCATAGACTGCCCTAAACCCCAATGCACCTGGCGATTTGATCCTCTATTACTGTCCAGGGGACTCCTTTAAAATTTTTCTCTCCCAGCAGATAGATATCTTTATGGAATTCAACCATACTCCGGATATGCCACTAACTATTGTTTGGGAGGCTCTCAAAGCCTACCTTAGAGGCCAAATAATCTCATACACAGCACATGAGAGAAAGAAACATAAACAACGTCTAACAGAACTGTCCCATAGTATAGCGGAAGTGGACCGTTCATATGCCGATTCCCCAACACCTGAACTTTATAAGAAAAAATTATTATTAAAAACAGAATTCGACATTCTCTCCATTAAACAAACAGAACAATTATTCTTTAAATCAAAACAGACATTTTATGAGCATGGAGAGAAAGCTGGAAAACTGTTAGCCCATCAGGTTAGACAGTCCATAGCCGCTAACACTATTTCTGAAATTTGCACAGCAGCTGGGGTAAAGACTGCCGACCCTGACACCATCAATAACCAGTTTAAACAATTTTATATTACCCTTTATAGTTCAAAACTGCCCAGCGACTTGTTGCATATTTCAACTTTTTTAGACGGTCTGACCACACCAAAAATTGCCCTTGAAGACAGAGCACAGATAGACAGAGAGATATCAACAGAGGAAGTGATACAAGCAATTAAATCCATGCAGAGCAACAAAGCACCAGGTCCGGATGGTTTCACAATTGAAATGTATAAAGAATTTGCTACCAACCTAGCACCAATACTTAACCTGATGTATCAGGAAATTTTTAACCAACAGAAATTGCCCCAAACTATGATGCAGGCAATCATATCAGTGTTACTTAAAAAAGAAAAAGATCCCCTAATGTGTGGCTCCTACCGTCGTGTAAGCTTGTTGAATTGCGACTACAAAATCCTTACAAAAATCTTGGCCACCCGTATTGACACTGTTGTCCCAACGGTTGTTAACCCTGATCAAACTGGTTTTATACCAGGCAGGCAGTCATTCTATAACATGCGCCGCCTATTTAATGTACTATACACACCACATTCCGTAGAACAGACAGAAGTAGTGATTTCTTTAGATGCTGAGAAGGCATTTGACCGCATCGAATGGCAATATCTATTTGCTGTTCTAGAAAGGTTTGGCTTTGGTTTCACATTCCTAGCATGGGTTAAAATATTGTATTGCTCACCGACAGCCGCAGTGCGGACGAATAATATTATTTCTGATTATTTTTCACTCCATAGGGGCTGCAGACAGGGCTGCAGCCTCTCTCCTTACTTGTTCGATTTGGCAATTGAGCCACCCGCTATAGCTCTTAGGGCAGAGGATGGCATTAAAGGTATCTCAAGAGGTGGTAAATTGCATAAGGTATCACTTTATGCAGATGACCTGTTGTTATATATATCCAACCCAATAGAATCTATACCAAGACTATTACTTACCCTGGATAACTTTGGTCGCCTGTCAGGTTATAAGATAAATTATTCAAAGAGCTTGCTTTTTCTGATTAACCACACTGATAGAGACTACTCTAGCTTTCCATTCAAACTTGAACATAATGTATTTACATATTTAGGAATCAAAGTCACTCATACAATGGGGAGGTTATATAACCATAACTTTAAAACACTAATAGAACGAACAAAACAAGATTTTAAAAAGTGGTCAATGCTACCAATTTCATTAGCGGGCCACATTAATATAGTTAAAATGACAGTCTTACCCAGATTTCTCTATCTTTTTCAAATGATTCCCATATTCATACCTAAGACAACTTTTCAACAATTAGATAGATTAATTTCATCATTCATCTGGAACAATTCAAACCCCAGGATGAAGAAAATATACTTGGAGGTCCCTAAGGAGACAGGGGGATTAGGTTTGCCTAACTTTATTTGTTACTACTGGGCTGCGAACATTGTAAAACTTTTACATTGGGCATTTACATATGAGAATCAACAGGGTACAGATTGGGTTCACATGGAACTCTTATCCAATCCTTTACCGATACTCACCTCTCCACTACCACATAATCGTAACATACAAATAACAAACCCAGTGGTTAAAGCTTCACTTAGGATATGGCTCCAGTTTAGGAGGCATTTTGGATTAAAGCATGCTAGCGGTCTTTTTCAAGTAGCAAATAATCAATTCTTCTTGCCATCTGTGTTAGATAACACATTTCAACTTTGGCATAGAAATGGACTGGTGTTTTTCTGTGATCTATTTAAAGATGGAACATTCGCTTCATTTGAAACACTTACCAAAGACCATAACATACCCAGATCCCATTTTTTTAGATACCTTCAAATCCGTAGTTTGGCCAAGGAAGTGTTTCCCTCATTTCCGTATCTGCCAACCAGGAGCCAATTAGATGTTATTCTAGAGAAGGATCCCTTTGGGAAAAAACGGGTCTCTATAATTTACACATTGATACAGGGATTGAAACAGATATCCTGGGACAAAACAAAAACTGCATGGGAGAGAGATTTGGGTGTAGAGCTTTCTGAAGAGGCATGGCGGGACAGCTTAACTCGTATTCATACGTCTTCATTGTGTATACGACATGGGTTAATTCAGTTTAAGGTGCTTCACCATCTTCACTACTCGGGAGACAAGCTTGCCAGAATCTTTCCCACCACAGACCCTAGCTGTCCGAGGTGCAGTCATAGTCCAGCCTCGGTGGGACACATGTTCTGGGCATGCCCCTCCCTCAACAGTTATTGGGGACAGATATTTAATGTATTCTCACATATCTGTAAACAAACCATAAACCCCGATTTTCACACAGCCGTCTTTGGCATACCACCCCCTAACTGTAAGGTCACAACTTTGCAGGCAAATGCTCTAGCATTTGCCTCATTACTAGCACGCAGACTTATCCTATTTAACTGGAAGTCAAATAAAGCGCCATCATTTTTGCAGTGCTTGAGGGAGGTGCTGTCCTTTCTACCTTTAGAAAAGCTCCGATATAAAATATGTAAAACCCGCAAAAACTTTACTTTGACCTGGAGTCCTTTCATAGACTTTATTGAAGGGTTTCCCTTTTATTGAATGTACTTTTTATTTACCTGGTTGTAACGATAATACTTATAGATATATGTGTACAACTTTATATTTTCTTCAAAAATATGGTTATTATGTGGAATTGGAATAAGAAATCCCTGCGTAGTCCTTTTTTTTTTGGAGCCTTGGGGGGGGGAGGGGGGATTCCTGCATGTTTATTTTTGTTGTTGTTGTTCGTGTGCTTTGTATACCTGTTCCAAAAAAACTTGACAATTGGAAAATAAAGTTTATAAAAAAAAACAAAAAAAAAGAAGGTGGCTTAAATGTGATTGACTATCAGGCAATAAAAGGAACGATAAAACTAAAATGGTTAGAACAATTCACACGGAATAATAATGGATTCCGGTTTAATATTCTTTCTAACATATTGAATAAGTGCAGTGGCATAGATTTTCTGTTAACACGTGATTTCTGTATCGCTAAACTACCCATTAAGTTGTGTACATTTCATGAGCCGGCTCTCTTATACTGGAAACGGACTTGTAAGTACAGTTTCCCTCCGCGTAGCTCCCCGATCTGGAACAACACGTGTCTTGTTTAGAAGAACATTTTGGTGTTATTATAAGTGCACGGCGAGAGATATTTGCTATATTTCACATTCGATGGATCCAAGAGGAAATAATCAGATAGTTATGTTTTGTGTCCAAATGTACGTTAGCAGAATCTGGAATGTAATGTCAGCTAACGGCTCACTAGCTAGCTGACACTAGCACGCTAGCGCGCTACTACCTAGACCACCCACAAAATAACATGTAGCCCCGAGCCCCCCCCCCCACCACCACCACCACCACCACCACCACCAAGACTATAATCACTTGTTCGATGGGGACATCAAAAGTCTGGAAGGCGGACGGTGCAGCCCGGGTGAGAAAAGGCTAGGTTTAGCGCAGTTGTTAAGGGCATGTGGTTTTGCTGTGTCGTTGGGGACTGGCTAATGTCTGAGGTTCGCATCCCGTCTGCCCTAAAAAGGAAGGAAAAGAAAAGAAACTAAGCAAGTTCGGTTGGAGTGTACATGGGCGCACACGCGGCACGGCGAGTATACAACCTATCCTGTATGACATATCCGACAGGTTTATTGGTCAATGTCAAATGTCAATAAGGGCAAACCTTTATTGTGATTGGATGGGAGGCGGGAGTAGACAACACTTTAGGGAAGACGAAGAAGACGTTCTAGACAGTTCGTGAGTGAAGGTCTGAAGTCAATTGGCGTTCCACCGTTATCCTGTTTCGGCTTTAATTGTATACTTGTTAGAGTCGACTCTTATACGTTGATCAGACGTAGAAATTGCAAGGTATGTTGAGTCAGATTATATTCACTTTGAGGTTGTGTACGTCAATTATCGCTGTTAACTTCGTTTGCTAGCTCAACCAGTTTACGTTAGCCGATTGCTCCGGATTAGCTTGGGTAGTTACGCTGATCTCACCGTTACTTTAATGACGGCAGTTGTCGTTCAAAATAGGGTCTGTTACTGACAACATAGAGGAGTCGACTCGGTTTTATACCACGTTTGAAAGACGTGTTTGGTTTTATGTTCGACCGACCACGGTGTTTTTTACGCGTGTCTTGCTAGTCAGATATGCTAGCAAGTTAGCTTATCTGTAAATTAGCTGACCACAGTGTCGATTACCTGTTGTCTTGCTTGTCAGATATGTTGGCAAGTTATCTTATCTGTAAGTTAGCTAACCACAGTGTCCATTACCGGTTGTCTTGCTTGTCAGATATGCTGGCAAGTTAGCTTATTTGTAAATTAGCTGACCACAGTGTCCATTACCAGTTGTCGTGCTTCTCAGATATGTTGGCAAGTTAGCTTATCTGTAAATTTGCCAACCACAGTGTCCCTTACCAGTTGTCTTGCTAGTCAGATATACTGGCAAGTTATCTTATTTGTAAATTAGCTGACCACAGTGTCCATTACCGGTTGTCTTGCTACTCAGATATGCTGGCAAGTTATCTTATTTGTAAATTAGCTGACCACAGTGTCCATTACCGGTTGTCTTGCTAGTCAGATATGCTGGCAAGTTAGCTTATATGTAAATTAGCCGACCACAGTATTCATTACCGGTTGTCTTGCTAGTCAGATATGCTGGCAAGTTAGCTTATGTGTATCGGTTATACTCTGCCTTCTTTCACTGAGCTTGTAGCTCGTGCGACTGAGCCATAGCATACGGCAGTACAGCAACCAGGTCACGCGCACCGTGCATTAAGTTTCGTATACGGCAGTTCATCGTTGGATTTTGATCGTCGTTCCCGCTCTGTGCTACGTGGGCGCGTACAGAGCTCACCTGGCCACAAAGCATCACTACTTGTCCCACACGACCACCCGCGGACATTCGTAAGTACAGTCTCATCCGGCTCTGTAAGTAGCACGCAGCTCACCACACACCCTAGCGACGACGACGCCTGCAACGTTGATTTGTTCATGCCAGCTTTTGGGGTTATTTTATTTTTGTTATAAAGTGTGTGGGCCCACCACTATTGTTACATCTGTGATAATGAGCAAAAGGTATTTTGGGTTTTGCTTTATTTGGGGATATACTCACAGCTAGTGTCATATTGTCCGCTAAATAGATATAATACTACTATCATAATCCTGGTCTCGCTTTATACAAATTATTTCCCACTCTATTCTATAACACTTAGAATTATATATATGTATTAGATAATTTTCCCATCTCAAAAGCACTGGTATACTTGGGATGCACAAAGGTATTGATTGTGCAACTATTGACTGGAGTCAGATTATTCTTTATTTGCATTTCCCTGTTTGTGGCATTTGACATAATTGAGAATTATGCACCTTTTTGCATTGCTGCTGTCACAACTTTACTTTATTCACATTCCTAAATTCAATACATTACCGGTTAATATAAGGAGGTTGTCTCATCCAGTTGTTTCATCTGAATAATAAGTTGAGTTCATTAAGCATGATTTTGCTGGGTATACTTAACTCTTATTCAGAGTAGTATTTTTATACAAACCCATACCCCACCTTCCTAGTTTATTCCCTTTGACAGCGCCTATAGACACAGAGTAGGGGGTGGGTGCTACAAACATAGTTGAGAATTGTTGAATTACTCGCGTGTCCTGTGATCAGATAGATATGTTTTGTCTCCAGATGCCATATCTTTGTGTCATTCACCCATCCTGCAACTGCATATTGATAGGCATCAGTACTCTTGAAAGCCTTCAGGCTATCGCCAGTGTATGGGGATGGGTTGTGTACAAGGTAAATATAAATATCAGAAAAAGTAAGTTGGGCACACGCTTCAAGGAAGTTAAGGTACAAAATAAAACTGAAAGTAATACATAGGGATCACTACCAATAATTGATGTTTTTTTCCAAATATCACTCTTTCCCTCTCATTCAAATGTGCAGTGTAGGGCTCTCGGTAGTTTTTAAAGCTCAGTGAGAGCTGGCCACATCTAATTCTCTTCCTCAGTTGTGAGCAAAGTGGGTCTCTCACCCTGAACCTCCGTCTCTAGTGGTGACAACTTCTTGCAGTGGCTGGCATGTGTCCAGCTGAGTCTCCCCTCCACTGCTCGCTGTAGGTATGGTCAAGAGCATTTAGTGGGGCCCCACCCATGGGATTTCCTCCACTGTTTTCTCTTTAGGTCCTTTATCAGCACCCAATCTCGTGGCTTCAGGTCATGCAGATGACCCTCTGTTGGCTGTGGAAGTGCCGAGATCACCTGCATTTGAATAGAACTCAGCATTTGGTTTAGTTATAGTCAGCATCTAAGCATTACATACTCCGTGAGGTCTGAGCTAAGGACCCGCTTTGTGGGGGAAGGGCTATTTCAGTATTCATAGCTCTGCCTGTGAGAATTTCAAAAGGTGACACACCTGTTGTAACCCACCCGCTTGCTCTCATAATCATCAGCACTAATGGTAGTGCTTTTATCCATGTCCTGTCTCATCTCAGCATTTGAGCAGTTTAATTTTAATCATTCCATTTTCTCTCTCCACTGCTCCACCACTCTGTGATGTGAGTGATAGGCACAATGTTGCCTCAGATTTAGTTAGACATTAGTTGTTGTATCTCAACCAGCACGCAGGAGACAAGTGAGCCATTTCCTGCTCTAGCAGAATAGAGGCCACTGAATGAGGTACTAATAGTGTGACTTTCTGATACATGACTGTATCCCGTGATGCAACTATGGCTTTTTCTGCTGCTGCTATTGCTCAGACAGAGAGAGGCAAGCCTAATGCTACACTATCTAGGTTTAGGGAAACATATGCAAGGTCGCTGCTTTCCCCCCATGTTCTTGTAACAAAACAGAATTCATAAAGCCCGCCTTTTCATCCACAGTCTGTGTGAATGGGCTTTCAGGGTCATGAGTCCCACTGTGGGTGTGGTAGTCAAAGTCTGTTTCAATCAGATGAAACCTGCAACAGCAGCCACTGTCTATATCACATTGGCAGTCAGTTTAGTCCATGCATGCATAATAGTCAATAGTGGAGCCTCCACACACATACAAGATTCACACACCCACATGTAATCACATGTAATCACATGTAATCCAGATCTACTGTCTACATTAGCCTTTCATCCCCCGAAATGACAGCAATTGGTTCTCAGGGCAAGGTTTTGGAATTCAAAGCTCACTTCCATTAGTTTGGAGCTCAATGTTTTACCCTATTTTATTTTTGTTTTATTTTTATTTTTTTAATTTTTATTAGAGATCTCATCTCCTACAAAGGTAACTTTTCCTAGACAAATTAAAATTTACTCGGACTGGCCTTGTTCGGCTACAGCGATGCAATGGTACCCATCTCACAAATTTGTTTTGCTGATGAACAGATCATCAAATTATTAACATAGTGTATTAGCGCACTCCCTGCTGGAAGATCTAAATTGTCCAGACTTGCATGCAAAACCTGCGAGTCAACTGCTGGAGACTCTACATAACCTTGTGGCATCCCTTTCCACATACTTGTTTTACCCTGAAACGTGAAAGCAAACCAATACTAAAGTCTAGAGGCACATGGACACTGCTGCATTTACTGGACATGAATCTTGCGTGCATCGCCACTCTGCTGGCTGATTCTCCAGCCTTATCTTTTTTACTGGAAAGATAGGCATCCTCACTGGTGCATGAGCACATGGGAGAATGACTCCTGCTACGAACAAACTGTTAAACGCTGGTGTTATACCTATTACTGCCTCTGGTTTGAGCAGATATGGTGCCTGACATGGACAGTATGTGCTCTTGGGTGTCACATGGAGGGATTCAACCCCTTGAAATAAGCCCCACATCGTAGTCATCTGTAGCCCATAACAATTTGTGGCACTTCTGCAACTCTGGTGAGTCAGTGGTTAACTGGGGGACATTTCTCCAGCCCCTCAAGTTGAATTTAGTGCTCTGTGCTCAATGCACAGCCCGTTTTCCCATAAAAGTGCTCTAAAATTGGCATTTGTATACTTACATCTATATACTTACATTCAGGGTGAGTATTGCACTCATTCTCCCCTCATCTCCCTCATGTGGTCTTGTGAACACGTGAGTGACCCACGGCCCTAAGTCCTCCCACTGAGTGTCAACTGTTTTGACTAGAGGCACATGTGGTGTCAAGTTACACGCCAGTGGAGGTTGGTTACAGCAGGAGTTCGCACAACCGTTAATGCACACATATCATCCCAATACATTCAATCACCAGTTATAAGATCTCTTTCTTTTCCTTGCCTGAACCAAACTTTCTTAAATCCCTCATCAACTCCTTCACTTACATGGGCTGTAACATGCAGATCACAATCTTCCATGAACATGTGCTGTGGTGACATGAAATGTGCTATGGTGACATGGACGTGCTGTGATGACATGAACGTGTGCTGTGGTGACATGAACGTGTGCTATGGTGACATGCAAGTTTGCACTAATTTAAGCAGATCAGAGGTTATTGATCTCGGCCTAACGGCAGCAGATCACATTGGTATGTGGGGGTCCTCCCTATTGTCCCCGGGTCCTATGTTCCCCGCTTTGTATGAGACCGGGGAATATCGGACCTTTTTGTATACAGAGGGCCCTATATTCCCCACTTTTCCCCAAAAGGGTCCTATGTTCCCCGTTTTGTAGGTGCAGGGGAACATAGGACCTTTCTTTATAAAAAGGGTCCTATGTTCCCCGGGTGCCCTAGGGGAACATAGGACCCTTTTTTTAAAGAAAGGTCCTATGTTCCCCGGTCAGCAGGTTTGACGCTGTTTGGCACAAAAAGTGCATTTTCAATAATGCATTATTTAGGGCAGATTATTAAGAAGACAATGAATCATACGATTTCTATTTTTATATCACAAAAACGAATTCACAAAGTCCAGGTTGGCTAAAGTATGTGGAAACTTTCGACACTAAACCAATTTCAACTTATTAGGCTATAGCCTGTATTTGGGCGCATAACCCACCCCGGTAGTTCTCTGATATTTATGCATGAAATGTGTCACTTATCGAGGAAAATGCGCCTCGCCGAGTAGGTGAGCTGGCTCGTCTGTGTCTGAATATAATATAGTAAGCCTATGCTCCTTGGGCAATTGTACCCGGGCATAGCTCAGTCGGTAGAGCTCTCGCCTATGGATCGCAAGGTCGTGAGTTCGATCCCGGGTGCCGCCAACTCAGCGTATGAGTAGCACATTGTGCGAGAAGTGCTGGGAGCTGAGGATAGGTGTTGTGTTCCGTCCTCAGCAGTCCATCTCCCAGAGGTCTAGCGCATTGTACCAGGGATAGACTCCTGCGTAAGCTGGCTGATACCGACAATAGGCCATTTCCGACCCTCTTCTTCTATGTTCCCTAGAAAGCCGTCGTTCCCATCATAACCACACCAGCTTATTGGGAAAAGCATCTGACAGATATTAGATAGAAACCATCTGCTCATTAAGGCCCTTTAAGCATCATAATTGTAATGATAATAATAATAATAATAACATAATAATAATAATAATAATAGCCTAATAATAATAATGATGATGATGATGATGATGATGATAATAACAATATAGCCTTATATTAGAAATGCTAAAAATTGGATAATTGAAATATTTATAATTATAAAGTAGGCTAATATAGCATGGTAATAACAATAAAATAATAACAATATCTGCCTGGTCTCTTAAGATTCTAAGATGCTGTATGCTACAGAAATAACGGGACATAGGCCTAGGCTAATGAATACGCCTTTTTGACAAAATATGAATGAAAGGCTAATCAACAACGCTAAAGCTGAATCACAAAAAAACATATTGCTCGAAAAATGATTTACAAATAGCCAAATGCACACATGATTTCGAGTTTGGAAATATTTAAAACTTGTCATGGATGTGTGGTCATCTGCACGCAAGTTTCCTGGCGTTCTAAACCACATGATGAAAATTCACCAATGTCTAACCGCCCGCCAACTTTCAACAATTTGCAACAATTGGTTGTTATTGGTGATAACTCGTGGACTCACTGTCATGTGCTTACTAGCCTACAAGAAGACAAACAATGGCGATAGTTATGGATGGTGATCGAGGGGGCAAAGTGTTGGTACATGAGAACTTCAGATATCAGAAGCACCGCACCAGTCAAGACACCATTAGATGTCCGCGGTGGCGTAGCGGTCTAAGCATCGGCTTGGTGTCGATGCAGTTGCCCACTGGGGACTGGGGTTCGCGCCCCGGTCTCGTCATATCCGACTATGGCCGGACTCGATGAAGCAGCAATCATTGGCAACGCTGTCTTCGGGAGGGAGGCGGAGTCGGCTTGTGTTCGTCATGTGAAAGCGTCTCTGTGTGTGTCGGAAAAACAGTGGTTCGGCTTGGATTCGCCTTGTCACGAAAGTGGGGAGGCGTCTCCTTCAAGACTGCCGGCCGGAGAGATGCAGTTGGCAAACGCATGCAATACGAGGGTGGGTGTTTGAATTAAAATAGGGATCAATTGGCCACTAAATTGGGAGAAAAAAGGGAAAAATCAGAAATAAATTTAAAAAAAAGACACCATTAGATGGAGGTGCTGGAGGTGTAACTGTAGAGTGCCACTGATCACAAATAGATTTTAAGTGGAGGACGTGGATGCTAACATTATTGTGCACAATGTTGGGGAACACGTGCATCCCCCTGACAGACAAATGGTGCACCGTGCCGAAATCCGACAGGGGGTTATTGCAGAAGTTGCGAGGGAGCCAACAGTCCCAATCAGAAGGATCTATAATGCGCAAATGCAGTAAATATTGGTAAGAAATAACAATAAAGCAAATTACAGCCTCTTCTAGACCGAATTTGGATACGCACTCAAGGTGGCCTGTGATATACAACAGCCAACAATGGTAATACGGCCTAATTTAATCAGCGGAGGAATAGATTGTCGTAGCCAACAACGCAGCCATGACCCCAGTTTTTATTTATTTTGGACCCGTTAAGGAAATAATTTGCAAAAAGGCTTCTAAGTTCCCCGGTTTGTTCCTCGATTGGCAATAGCGGGGAATATAGGACCCTTTATTTGGAAAAAGGTCCTATGTTCCCCTGGAAACAGCGGGGAATATAGGACCCTTTTTCCAAAAGAGGGTTCTATGTTCCCCGGTGTCTATTGCAACCGGGATTATAGCACCTTTTTAGGGGAAAACGGGGAATATGGGACCCTTTTTTTTTTCAAAAGGGTCCCATATTCCCCGATCGGGGAACATAGGACCCGGGGAATATAGGACCCAGGGACTATAGGCACGGCCCCATTTTTGCACTGTATACAGAATGCATTGCTGTTTCAACATGTGCAAGAACCAACAAGGTGACAAGGTGATGACACACCACATGTGTTGACTCTTATAGTTACAAATGAGGATAGAAGAATAGATGATATTCAGTATTTAGGCCCTTTAAGTAAAAGTGATCATTGTGTCATATTATTTAAGGTCATTTGTTACACAAAAACGGTGAGAAATTAAACAAGAAAAATCTACAACAAGGGGAATTTAGAGGAAGCACGAGAGAATTGGAAATCTTTGACTGGACACAATAACTGTCTAATTATGATGTTGAAGACAAATGGAGATTAATAAAGGATAAGTTGAATGAAACAGAAGATAAGTACATACCAAACAGTAAAACCAGGTCCCAGAATAAAAAGCAGGAATTCCCCTTGGATAGTATTACAAAACGGAAAGTTGTAGAAAAAAAAAATTCTTGCAACAAACGCAATAAGAAGTAAAAAAGCAGAGGTACAACAGCAAGACTTAGAAATTAGAAATTTTGTCAGAACAAGAACACGTTATTTAACAACGCTATACAAAGAAGACTTAGCAAGACAATCTAAGCTGAAACCAAAGGTTACCTGGAATTATATTAATAAGAGGACAACAATTAAGACATCGGTAGGAGATTTATATATTAAGCAGAAGGATATGAACTCCCCCAAAACAGACAAAGACACTGAAAAAGCACAAATACTGTCAGATTATTTCAGTAGTGTATTTGTGATCGAATCTGAAGGGCACATACCTGAATTGCCGAGAGTGGAAGTTCAGCAAACAATGTTTTATAATAACTTTTGAAGACATAAAACGGCTTCTACAGGATATTAACATCTGTAAATCACCAGGGCAAAATGCAGTACATTCTAGGATCTTAAAGGAAATGGCTAGTGTTATTACTAAACCTCTAACAATACTGTTTAATAAATCATTACACGAATCAACTTTACCCTGTGATTGGAAAGAGGCACATATCAGTGCAATTTTAACAAAAGTAAACAAGGCACTAGCAGGAAATTACAGGCCAGTTACTCTGACATCTATAGTATGTAAGACAATGGGGAAAAAACTAATTATGACATATATTGTTGACCATATGAAGTCTAACAACTTTTTAGTAACAAGCAGTGTGGATTTATATCTGGAAGATCGACTACACTTCAGCTTCTCACCGTTCTTGATAAGTGGTCAGCAGCTTTGGGTAGAGGGGAGTCAGTTGATTGCATATATATGGACTTTCAAAAAGCTTTTGATAAAGTTCCTCATAAAAGACTGCTGTCAAAATTAAAATCCTATGGCATAGATGTCAGAATTACAGGCTGGATACAGGATTTTTTACATAATAGGAAAAAGCAGGTGGTGGTAAATGGGGCCACTTCAAAATAGAAACCGGTGACCTCTAGAGTTCCACAAGGTTCTGTGTTCGGCCCTGTAATCTTTGTTGTCTATATAAATGATTTACCAAGTGTGATACAATCTGATTCATACTTTTTTTGCGGATGAGACAAAAATATGTAGAATAATTTATAAGGACACTGATACAGCCCATCTTCAAGCACGCCTCCATACCATGAGTAACTGGTGTGATAGGTGGCTACTGAAATTTAATCCAGAAAAATGCACACATTTACACATGGAAAAACAAATGCCAACTGGTTTAACTACAAAGTTGGAGATTTAATGGTTCAGCAAGTGGAAGAAGAAAAGGACATCAGTGTCATGGTCGATAGTTCAATTGAATTTCACATGCACATTTCTAAAACAATAAAATAAAAAAGCAAACTCTATGCTGCCAATAATTAGAAGAACTTTTCTAAAGTTGGGTAAGGAAATAGTTTTACCATTATATAAATCCATGGTGCGATCTCATCTTGAATTTGAAATTTACAACTACCAACTCTAGTATACAGGAGACAGAGAGGAGACATGATTGAAGTCTATAAGCTTGTACATAAAATATATGATTTCACAGCTGAGAGTGTTGTCTATTTGTGGAATAATAGGTATGACTTAAGAGGGAACTCCTTAAAACTATTCCTGTTAAAGTGACACTCTGAAAAGAGAGAGAAAAAATACTTCTTTACAATTCGTGCTGTAAGACTGTGGAACGAACTTCCAGTTGATGTAGTGTAGGGTCCTTAACTTCATTCTTTTAAAAATAGATTAGATAAATGTTGGTCAACAAAGGACTTTTTATATGATTATAAAGCTGAGTTGTGATCATTGTGAGTATTGTGTGACTATGATTATTTGTGAGACTAATTTAATATGAGAGACTTGTATTTATGTGATTATTTGTGAGATTAGTTTGATTTTAATAACTACATTATTTTTTGGTTGTTTTTTTGTATGGTTGTTTTAATTGTTTGAGTCTGGGGTACAAGATTTCTATCCTGTGCCAGAAATTTTTTCATTAGATTAAAATTTCTAATCTGCAGTCACTCTTACCCAGAAATATCCTACCATGACCATTCAATTGACATTATTCATTATTTCCTTTGCCAGTGGGTCGTCACCCCTAAGTGAATATCATTACCTTCACACGTCTTCACGTGGTTTCAAAACTGTATCCTCATTTAGATAAAAAAACCGTATCACACAATTCCCTTCCCCACAATCCCACAACTGTCTCTTCTCAACCCTGGGAGTCAACTATGAGCTGTCCTCAGGAGAGGTAGATTTCCTGGGTCTTAGGCGATTTTTCAATCCCTTCACCAGACTGGCAGGTCAGATTTAATCCGTGCAGAGAGTGGGTCAAAGAAGAATATGGCAATTATTTAATTCCACTCTGAGATCAAACGAGGAGCGACAGAGAAAATATCTTACAGTATTGTCCCATGATTTTAATATATGTTCAATGAACAGACACACAAACTCAAATGCCTGTGCATGCCCCAATCTCAGGGCACACCATCTTTATATCATACAGTAGAACAACACCCGTTGCTTTGATCACAATGATATATACACAGAGTCTCTTTTGTCATGGGGAGGGGGTAGGTGCATACTTTTTTTGTTAAGCAATATATTTATTGAATTTTGTTTGCAAATTACATCAAAACAAGTAATAGCACAGTACAGAAAACATTTTCACCCTGACCCCATCCCTATAACAAGTAATACAATTCAAAGCAGGGTTAAAGAAGATAGTAAAGATAACAATTAAATTAATAAAAATAATAACATAAAATAATAATAACAATAATTTCTTTCACAGACTGATTAGAGGGTGTGTTTTTTTCAGTTGCTTTTACGCATATAAACAATCAGATAGAGTTGTTCTACTCCCCCAGAGCTTGTTCTTGCTGAAGCAAGTTACCAACATTAGTATTACGTCTTAAGAAGTACAGAAACAATCCCCAGATTTTAACAAAAACACTTTGTTTACGTCTAACAATATACATTATCTTTTCCATTGACATGTTTGAAGCCATTTATTTAACCCACATACCAATTCTTGGTCCATCAACACTTTTCCAATTAAGATCAATTACACGTTTTGCTTGTAATATACACATATCTATAAATCTGAACTCATTGCTATGTAAATGTGGGATGGTAGGATATAAACCAAGAATAAAAAGCTTTGGACTCAATGGTAATTTCTTTGACAAAATTTTATCAATCATATCAACAACGTCTTGCCAGAAGGTTTTCACTTCCACACATTCCCATATACAGTGAAACAGCGTCCCCCTGGCCTCACTACACTTAATACAGGTATCAGGAATATTGTCATTAAACTTGTGCAATTTAACAGGAGTTTTATATATATACACATCAGCCATTTATACTATAGAAGCTTTAGGTTGCTGCTAACTGTCTGTCTCTGGGCCTCTTTACATGCCTCACTCCATTCCTCTAAAGATATTTCCTCCTCTATATCTCCCTCCCATAATCTCAGTTTTGTCTCTGATGATTCATCAGATCCAGATACAAATAAGTCATACATAGTCGAAATTAAACCTTTATCATAACAGTGTTTTGTGACTGCAGCTTCTAATATAGAAATGGTAGGAATGTCTAATGAATGGCTTTGACAGGATGATATAAAACTCCTTAGCTGAAGATATTTGAAAAAAGGATTCCTTGGAATGTCATACTTGGTAGATATCTCCTCAAAGGACATTAATACTTCATCCTCCTCCCTGTACATGTCTTGCACTTTCCTTAACCCCTTTTCAGCCCATAATTTAAATCCCCTATCATTTTGCCCTGGTTTGAAATTGGCATTACCCCAAATAGGACTGAAGCGTGACTGGGACATATTTATATTCAAATACTTACAAGCGTCGAACCAAACATCAATCATATTCAATATTATAGGGTTGTCTGTATTTTTGTTCAGATATTTACGGTCTGCTGAATACAAATACAGGTGCAATGGTAAGCCCGGTTTAACAGAGCAGGCTTCCAGATCAATCCAAGCTGGGGGACTTCAAGATGAGAAGTAAAACATAATCGACCTTAATTGTGCTGCCCAGTAATACCGTGGGATACTTGGACATTTCAGGCCTCCTCGATCATATGGTAGATAAAGTAAAGACATACGTAATCTAGGACGTTTTTTTTTGCCAAATAAAGTTGGTAAACAGTTTCTTGATTTTCGTGAACAAAGATGAAGGAGGGGGTAGGGGGATATTCTGGAACAAATAAAGACATTTGGGAAGTATATTCATCTTTAGAATATTAATCCTGCCGATCATTGAAATAGGTAAGGATGTCCAACGCTCTATCGAAGCAATACTAGCGTCCGGGATGGGCTCATAATTTGACTGAGCAATCTTATTCACCTCAGTGTAGCCGAGTGGTAAAGAACCGATCTTTCGTCCTGCAGTGAAATGTAATTCTGTACTGCCCCTTTAAGAGATTAAGCTCGACACAGTGTTATAACGTCACACGCGCGACGCCTAGTGTCAGTCAGAGCGAGGACAGTGTGAAGCATGGTGGACAGAGATGCATAGCAGTCTGCATCGGGGTAAATATTTTAAAATTTACCTTCAACTTATGGAAATAATGTTCATATCCAGTACCTAAGATCTCAAAGTGTATATTTACGAGTTATTAGAGTGAGATGGAGTATTATTTTGCATGGATGGTTCTGAATTGCGTAGTATGCATAACCGCGTGTTCGGATTTTATTATTTGCCATTTACTGGTACTTATAAAACTGCGCGTTACCCGCGGTGCGTACTCCGGTATTTTGTGCATATTATTTTGTAGCGATTCGGTATTTTATTTCGGTATTCTCCTTTTGTAACTGTGAGGTTGTTGAATCAACTACTGTGAATGTTTGACTAGGTAGACAGTTTTGCTGTAGCTGTTCTTGGCCAGCCACGCTAAGGAGGCCATCTTGAAACGTGGCTGCAAGTGAGTGGCGGTATGCACTTTATTTCACATAAAGGCCTTAATGCTACTGTTGTTTAATGTTAATGTAATTAACATTGAATGTTTTCTTTTGTATTGGGGTTTTATTTACAGAAGCCCACTACTGTATTTCATTTGTATATATTTCATTTGAGTACATTTTCATTTGTGTATTTTATTTTCATGCAGTCGTGATCTATTTCTTTCTATTCTCCTATCGACCGCTGTCTTCCTATTGAAGTGAGGCAACATTCAGAATAAAAACCCCAAAATAGAATTTTGTGTTGTCCGGTGAGTTCATTTCCCTAAGGACCCATCACATCAGGGACAATTTTTATTCCCAAATATGTAAATGTGTCTGTTGGGTTGAAGGTAGAAGCATAAACAAGACCATTCTTCCTCTCTCTTTCATTCAGTAACGTTATAGATGATTTGGAGTAATTAACTTTATAACCGGATATTTTCCCAAATGTTTCAATAAGGCTTAGGAGCGCTGGGATAGATTTATGCAGATTTTTAAGCATTAATATCACATCATCGGCGAAGAGTGCTACCCTGTGCTCCAGATGTCCCTATCGAATTCCATAAATATCGCTGTCAGTCCTCGCCGCTATAGCAAATGGTTCTATCGCTAGGATAAAAAGTAAAGGCCATAAAGGGCTCCCTTGAGGGCAACTTCTACAAATGTTAAAAGGTTTAGAAACCTTACTATTCGTCAAAACTTCTGCAGTAAGCCCTGTACAAAGCAATCTTACCCATTTGATAAATGTATCCCCAAAGCCAAATCGTGTGAACACCTCAAACAGATAAGGCCATTCAACACGGTCGAAGGCCTTCTCTGCATCAAGTGAAAGTAAGGCCGTGTCAGGCGCCTCCCTCTGACTGTATAAAATATTGAGCACTCGTCTAACGTTATGAAAACCCTGTCTCCCTTGAATGAATCCATTCTGGTCTTCCCCCACTACTCTACGTAGAAGATCCTCCAATCTTCTTGCAAGAATTTTACAGAGTATTTTTGTACCAGAATTTAGGAGACTAATTGGATGCATATTTTCACATTTTGTATTTGGTTTCCCCGGTTTGGGGAGTAAAGTGATTAGGGCGCCCCTCATAGATGTAGGGAGAAGACCATTCTCAAAGGATTCCTGAAACATCTCCAAGAGGGGTGGTATTAATTTGGTTTGAAATTTTTTAGAAATGTCTATAGGGATGCCATCTGGACCCGCTTATTTTCCAGCCTGCATACACCCAATTGCTTCTGCAATTTCCAATGCAGTTACATCTTGATCTAATACTCTACATTCCTCTTCCGAAATGTTAGGAATATTAAGATTATCTAGGAATTGTGTTTGCGTGTCCAGATTAGGAGAGCACTCAGAGCTGTATAATTTCCCGTAGAAGTCTCTAAAGGCTTCATTAATCTCTGTCGGGTCCACTATAGTTCTACCACTTGGGACTTCAATACAATTAATAGACCTTTATGTTTGTTGTTGTTTAATGCGCCATGCTAGAAGTTTTCCGGGCTTTCCCCCCGATCATAGTAGGACTGTTTGAGTCTCATTAAATCAGCAGCCACGTTATTAGCTGCCAATTCATTGTACTGTGATCTAAGCAGTAGCAGTCTTGCATGAACATCTGTAGGTATATTTCTATTATTATATATTTCTGTTTCCAGTTTTTTAATTTCCTCATCTAATGTCTGTTGTGGATTTTCTTATCTTTTTAATGGGCTCTTGCCCCAGCAACCTCTGGGAAGAATAATCAGCGAACAAATATTGGAGCAAACAGGAATCTTTAATGCATCTGCAGATGGAGAGACATAAGGCCACACAGAGGTTCGTCTGTGAGGATATGCTCTAACTTGAGCTGGAGGTAGTGGTTTTTTATCGAGCAGTCCGTCGCGTCATACCCTATGTTTCTTGCATTAACCAAGGCGTTGTCTTACAAAGGAATGCGGGAAAACATCTACGTTAATCATGTCCTGTGTCTGGTGTGTGTCTGTGGGTCCGTTACCCTTATCTTTGCTGTCCCAGGCCGGAGAGGCCCTCATGATTTAGTGGCCGTGTGTGTCCGCAGTGTGTGGGATTTAGTGGCCATGTGTGTGTGTCTGCAGTGAGTGAGAAGTTTCATACACACAGAGAAGTGGAAAACTACAGAGTACATACGGAGTGCTTACGGAGTACAATTTGTACTCCACAATTCCCCCCTTTTGTTCATCATTGAACACCCAGAGGTAACTTAGAAATAATACTGTAAACTACTAATAAGACACGTTAGTCCCTAGCTAACGGGTCTGACCCTTTAGCCGAGCGGTTAGTGATGTCGCCATGTGGTGCAGTACACCCCGTATCGAATCCCGCACCGGGCAAGAAAATAACCGATTACAATACAAATCAGCACACATTACATGCATATACAGAAATGATAAACAGACGTGAGAACAACCGTAAATGAAAGGGTTAACCAGTGTCCGTCATAAAGTATCATTCAGACGGGGGAGTCGCTGTCATTGGAGGAGGTGTAGGAGGATTCAGAACCGGAGTCCTTGCGGGGGGGCGGGGAAGAGGGGAACAGCAGTGGTGGAGAGGGGGAAGACGAAACAAGGTCCCCGTCCTATTGGGCAAGGAGGTGATAATACACAAGCTGAGTAGCAATGAGGCCGTGTATCACACACCGAACTATGGGCACGATGCAGCAGGTGAGGAGTAGCAGGACACCCAGGAAAAGTGATGCTCCTACGGCTAGGCGAGTAAAAGACATCAGGACCCATTATTTGCATCAGCATCTCCGACATGGACTGCACCGGATCTTTACCGGCCTCACTGCCTTCAGGAATGTTCAGTACATGGATATTGGCCCTCCGAGATCGGTTCTCAAGGTCGTCGGTTCGGTCCTGCAGAGACAGGTTTTGGGTTCGGAGCATTTTGATGGTGGACTCAGCTGCAGTTAAATGTTCAAAGTTGTCACTGGTTACAGACTCCACAGAGGCAAGGCGATTTCGGACTCTCAAACCAAACCCAATTCTATGGTCTCCAGAGCTAGGGAGTTGGTGCTAGTCTCATCTAGACAACCAGAGGGGTCTTCATGTTGGAGGATTGGCTGGGCCAGGAGCAGACCACCCTCACCTCCTCTCTCACCTGGAAGCTGACTGGGACACCTTGGAGATCACCCTCACACAGACACAGCTCCTACAGCCGCGCTATGTGGCGGGTTGCTCTTAGTTCTGTCTAGCCGGGAGGTTGTCTTTCCGTGGAGCATACCCCGGGCCCCTGGACCCGGTACCACGGAAGTGGGGGTGTTACTCAGCCCGTCTGGAGGAGGGGGAGGAGCAGGTGGTGACAATATCTGGAGGGAAAAACTTTCAGAGAGAAACTGCACAACACTGAAAACACTGTCATTCTAGGATTCTGAAGATTCGTAGTCAACTTGATTCAGTGTTCTTCAGATACTTCCGCTATGATCCAAGTTCGTATCCGTTTGTTTCTTACGAAATAAAAAATCAAAGAAAACTGTACAGAAGAAGGCTCACAACCATTCTAAATTTCAATTCCTCCTTCCCACTACCCCTCTTTTTACACAAGAACAGAACACATTGTGTCAACCCATTTAACCATGAAGGACAAAAATGAAATTATGATATGAGCAGTTTGTATGTTAGTTGTTAGTAAACCACAAACAATTTCATGCAGTGAAATGAATCTGACTTTCATTTCATCCAAGCTGTTTACAAATGTTCTGAAGTCTGTAATGTTGTACTTATCTGAAATAAATTGTCTTTGAAACTAAAACAGATGAGGGATGATACAGATAGT
Source organism: Lampris incognitus (assembly GCF_029633865.1). NCBI lineage: Eukaryota > Metazoa > Chordata > Actinopteri > Lampriformes > Lampridae > Lampris > Lampris incognitus. The sequence continues at coordinate 199,170 of NW_026611105.1, forward strand.
TGTCTCAGATCCTGAACGTCCAAACAAACTTAAATTAATAAAACCATAAGGTATCTTGTAAATCATTGAAACAATGAGCTGTTTGAAGACAAAAACAAATGCCCACCACCTTAACCAAGCAAAACAACAAGAAGCCCCTTTTCAAGGCCCCAAAAAGAGGGGCGGTGGGGTTTCAAAGGAAAGAAACGCTCAATTAACAATACAAAGAAATTGATGTACTCAGCCAAAACCAAATGAATCAAACCGAAAATGAGTCTTATGAGGAGGTTCAAACTCATGGTAAAAAATAACATAAACATGGCCATAGCATAGACTTTTAAAACACATGACTCAGTAGGTTTCATTCATATTCAAATAAAATGTAATTGTCCTCCACACAAGAAATTGTCAAGAAATGAATACCCTCTTTAAAAAAAAAACATCCTAAAATTCACACCTTAGTGTTGAAAAACAAAACAAGTTCAATTTAACACAGAGGAAAGTCAACATAAAAACAAATTAACCAATGGGTGTCTTCTAATGGAAAAAACAACAACAACAACAGCTTAAAACAACATAACTGTGGTTTACATTGTCCCTGTTACTCTCAAGGCAACCCCCCATTCCCCCAAGGTGTGAAGTGGGTAGGCAGTTGGTTCCCAACAGTTATTCTTTAAAAAAATCTCATTAACAGAAAGAAAAACAGAATAAATAAAATGAAAAATAAAAAACCCAAATGGATATATCACATTTGATATGAGGTACCTCGGAAAGAAAAGAAGTAGATTTCTTGAAAGGATTTGAATAAACAATGCTTCAGGTTGGTGACTTTCTAAAGCCAGTTGTTTGTCAAACAGGAACAAAAACAGGGTTGGGTCTGATAAGGATGCTAAACGAGGTGGTCTCTGAAAACCCCTCTCACACCCAAATTGTCAGGAAAACAAAAGGTTTGGAAAAGCCATAACAAAACCTCCCCCAGCTCCTATATCCCCATTTAAGCCACTCTCAAGGACTTGCAACTTCTAAACAACACAAAATGGCCAGACGGACAAACACGGAACAAACTATGAACACATACACAGACAAGTCATGTCAACCACAAAAGTCAGTCAGGGTCAGTCAAGACAACCCCCCCCCTTTTCCATGGGCTGTCGGACTTTCATTAGTTTATTCTTGCTCAAAGTTCCTTCAACAGGAAACCCATGACCCTGTATCCAGTCTAAAACATATTTTACCGAGTCTTCACCATATTTCCTTACCATTATCTGATAGATCGGACCCTCCATATCTATCGGGGGCAGTTTACTGCCCTTGTTACCCATTCTTCTTCATTTTATTTTTTCTCACTTAACCCTACCAGCTGACCACTTTTATTAGTGCGTGACCGAGGGTAAACAGCCGCTTAACGTAGCGCCGGTTCACTTGATCCTACCAGGTTATCACTTTAGAAGTGGGAAACCGAGGGTAAACACTCGCTTTACGTTGCGGGAAACCGAGGGTAAACAACCGCTTAATTGTGAGTGCACGACCTCATACGCGTTTGAAATGATCATTTTTGTTATGGCTCACTCACCCCGCGCCGTGGCCCGCCCCACCCCGCGCCGGCAGCCAATCGGCTCGTCAGGGCTGGCTTAGTCATCAGGGCTGGACTTAAGTTTGGTGGCCTCCCACGTGCCCGTTGTCAGTTCGTGTTGAACCTCCCCGCACCCGCAGTAGCAGCCACTCTCCTCCCACGGTCCTTTTCTCTACGAACTCATCCCAGCCCTTGGTTCATGTTTTTCCCTTGCAAAGCTTCCCCGTGGAAGTATCCTGCCGTGTTCCCGTTTGGATTACCCGCGAGTTTTTTTCCCCCTTGGACTTTCCGTTTTTTCCTTGTCGCTCATTGCCTTCCGATGTTTAACTATTTGTACACGTAAGGAAACGCCAATTTTCGGCTAACCCCATCTCTGTCTGGTGTCGTGCACTTGGGGTCTTCCACAAACCCTAACAATTTTATCCTTTAAAGAATCCTGCTTACCTGTGCGATGACTGTCCCAGGGTTTTGCTGAGGGATCTCAGCGACACTGACCAAACGGACCACCCGCTTCTCCCTTTCTTCTTCTCAAACCTGGTGAGGTTATTGGGAGATCGGTGACTATGTCCTCGTCCCGAGATGATCAGTCAGCCGGTTGTCCGTTTGGCGGGCGACGTGAGATCCCACTTCTGACACCAAATTGTTGTGGATTTTCCTTTATCCTTTTAGTGGGCTCTTGCCCCAGCAACCTCTGGGGAGAATAATCATCGGACAAATATTGGAGCAAACAGGAATCTTTAATGCATCTGCAGATGGAGAGACATAAGGCCACACAAAGGTTCGTCTGTGAGGATGTGCTCTGCCTCTGAGCTGGAGGTAGTGGTTTTTTATCGAGCAGTCCGTCGCGTCATACCCTATGTTTCTTGCATTAACCAAGGTGTTGTCTTACAAAGGAATGCGGGAAAACATCTACGTTAATCATGTCCTGTGTCTGGTGTGTGTCTGTGGGTCCGTTACCCTTATCTTTGCTGTCCCAGGCCGGAGAGGCCCTCATGATTTAGTGGCCATGTGTGTCTGCAGTGTGTGGGATTTAGTGGCCATGTGTGTGTGTCTGCAGTGTGTGGGATTTAGTGGCCATGTGTGTGTGTCCGCAGTGAGTGAGAAATTTCATACACACAGAGAAGTGGAAAACTACAGAGTACATACGGAGTGCATATGGAGTACAATTTGTACTCCACATGTCTTCGTTTCAAGTCGTGTAGCCTTTTTCTTGGAGCTAGTGAAGGAAATGATTTGGCCCCTAATAAAGGCTTTGAAAGCCTCCCACCTTGAGCTAGCAGAAGTCTGGGACTTGTTACATTCAAAATACAGGTCAATCTGCTTGTCTAAGAAATCTATGAATGTAGGATCCGCAAGCCACCCGGGTTGAAAACGCCATCTCGGGGGGTCGCACACTAAGTTATTATCTTCATAGGTCAAAGATACTGCAGCGGGGTCAGACAGGACTATACTACTATAATGGCATTCATCTATTTTGGAGGCTAGTAGTGCTGAAACCAAAAGTAGTCTATGCGTGAGTGAATTCTATGAGTACCGCAATAGCAGGAATACTCTACTGTGTTCGGTTTACCATGCCTCCAAACATCAAACAAGTTCAAGTCCTTCATAAAATGGTGTATCGTCTTTCTGGACTTACTCAGGGTATCATCTAAACCAGTTGACCTGTCTTTTGAAGGATCTAACGTACAAAGTCGCCAGCTATTATGTATTTCCCAGGATGATTTGAAGCAGTCAAAAACAGACTATTATAGAATGTAGAGTCATCTTCATTGGGGCCGTAAACATTTATCAAAGTTAAGGTTTCAGATAATAACCTACCCTGGACTACAATATACCTCCCTGCAGGGTCCTTAACTACATGCTGTACCCGTAATGGAACCGATTTATGAATTAGTATCATAACCCCTCTGGCATGAGTGGTGTAAGGAGCAGACAACACTTGACCCTGCCATCGTCTTGCTATTTCGGGAACATCCTCATCCACCATGTGTGTTTCTTGTAAAAAAACGATTTTTGATTTCAAGGATTTTATCCTGCTCATTACCTGCTTCACCTTTGTGAGTTTGATCAAACCCCTATAATTCCACCAAGTAAATTTTACCTTGCAACTCAGAGAGTTGCAAGGTAAAATTGCAACTCTCTGACATTGATGTACGATGTATGTTATATTAGGAACCGTAGTGAAAAAGTACTTTGACAAACCACACCCACTGATGAAAGAATAAATAATAAAATGAAACCACAAAAACCCACCCTCAACCCCATACGAACCTAAAGTTCACGAACTCTGGACATCCCCTCCCATCCCACGTTTAACTAGCGCTAAAACGAGTTCTCTACCTTTTCTTTTCTTCTCGCTCCAGCTCGCTGTCTTACTTTTTCTAAATACTAATCACACATAACCTCAGTAATGAACTGTTCAACGCTTACAACATGTAGGCATATATAAAATTAACCATCCGAACACATACACAAACCTGGAACCCGTGCATGCAGACTGGAAGACGAGGAGAGGGAAAAGTCTGTAGCCTGGTCACAAGAGTCCGCGATGCATTGGACCTTCCTTCCTCCGACAGGCGCACAAACCGATGATGACTCTGTCCCTTAGGCCTAGGCCTACTTGGATGTGCCCATGCCATTTTGGCTGGTATTTGGACATTGTCTCTCATTCAGGGTTAAGTGCATTCCACAAAAGCTGAATAGTCTAGCTATAAACGAGAATCCGTCCTGTCCAGGTAGAGAAAGAAAGCCTAAACAAAAACAAAACGGCGACAGTCCGAACACGTAGCTACATCTTTCGTGTAAATGGAAATAAAATGAAATAAAGTGGGCTTAATAGCCTACTGCGTCAGTCCTTATCCAAGGGATTGAATAAACCTCTCCACTTCTGCTGGGGTTTGAAAGGTGTGGGGTCTCTCGTCGTGTGTTACCAGGAGCCGGGCTGGAGAGATAATTCTGTGCTTGTGGATCCCGCTGTCTCTCAACTTCTTTCGGACATGGTCGCAGTCGCGCTGCATCTTGTGCACCCCAGCAGAGAGGTCGATGTGAAAACGGACCGGCGTGTTCTTGTAAAGGACCTGTCCCTTGGTTTTGGCTGCCTTTAGTACTCGCTCCCTGTCCTTAAAGTTCATGAACCTCATTATCAATGTCCTTGGACGACCCGTGCGAGAGTTTACCGGAGCGCCGATTCTATGAGCCCGCTCCACTACCAAGCCCTCCCGCGGATCCATGTTCAGAGCCTCCGGCAACCACTTCTCCAAAAATGCAGGTGCATCCTGGCCCTCTTCTTTCTCCGGTAGGCCACCGACCTTACGTTTTGTCGCCGACTCCTGCATTCCAAGTCCTGCACTTTGTCAGTAAGGCTTTTGACGGCGCTCTCCAGCGTGCTAACTCGGGGTGTTAGCTTCTTCACGTCGTCCTCCACGTCACACAGCCGTTGCCCGGCCTGTTCCATGCGACCCGTGCAGTCCTGTATCTGTTTCTTTACATCCGCAATTGTCACTTGCACTCCATCAATTTTCTTGTAAAGTCCACTTTTCAAAGACCGTATGGCTTTCATGATATCTTGGTTGCTATTCTTATCTGTGTCTAGTATTTCGTCATCTTCTTCCTCGTGGTCGTCTTCGTCATTAGCCATATTTTCAACCTGCATGGCGTCGCTAGCCTTCTCAGCCCCTTCCTCGTGTCGCGATTTCCTTTTCTCCTTCTCTTTCTCTCTCTTTGCCTTTTCTTTCGGGTTTTTCCCTGACATTTTAGTTCTGGGTACTCTTATACACGTATTGCGTGACTTTGGTCAAGATTCGGATTAGTATTGTAGGATTAATTTACACGGTAGCTGCAGAGCTTGAGATTTGCGACCTCCTAGTCCCTCGCCATAACTGGAAGTCCAGGTGCATACTTAAAAGAGTGTCTACATCGTCCTGTCTTGGAGGACACAACTTATCTTGGTGAATCCCTGCTGGGTGATCCTCCTGCTGGGTAACAAAGATGGTTTATTGTTCCAAGAGGTCATCTCCTTTGTCCTCACCCTCTGCCAGGACCCTCCAGGACCACTTTCCGTGACACTCAAATGGCTTTCACACCTCCCTCTGTTATCAGGCCCATACCATTTGGCATAAGAAAAGGCACCTTTAAACATCCTCCTTGTTCTACTACATACGAGCCCCCAGACATCTGTTCAAACAATGTAACCATAGTATAGCTGATCTGTGGTCAAAGAGGAAAAGTAAGCAACATACAGATATGAATTGCCCTCACACTGTCCAATTAGCAACGTGTAAGGTACTACGTCAACTTACATTCACTTACATTGGGTTAGTGAAGTAGAACACTCCACTGTGTCACCTGAAGAGCGCGCTGTGTCGCACAATACCGACGACACATGTTTTTTTTTTAACAGTGACACCTTTTTTGGGTTTGATTCACAGACGAAATAGTCATTCTAGTGAAATGTTGTCATCTAAAAATGATGTTTTATGTTATATGTATCTTATGTTTTTTGTTTGTTTGTTTTTTTTTTTTTGTGAAGCACTGCTTCACCTGTTGTCTTATAGAAACCTCCGCTGATAGATATATAAATATATATGATGCCGGGGAAATAACACACAGGACATTCAAATATACATTCAGTGGCAGCTTCTCAAAGGTTGGAAGATCTTATGGCAGACACAAAACCCTTGCCATCATCTGGTCTGCAATTGTTTGCCTTCTCTGCTCTGCATGCTCCAAAAAAGTGGCCACAATGAACATTGTTCACTTCCTCACATGCCATTAGTGATAAACATCCCATTCTTAAAGCGACAGTAGCATAAATGTCAACAGAAATAGGGATTATAGGGACTTGAATTGTGGTTTCTGAGTTTATAAGGATACGTCCTACACTAATACTCCTTTACCACTGGGTTACACTCTCCCCTGCTTAACTATCAAGCTCCTCAGTGACTGCACAAGTACTCTTCAGCTCTTCCAAAGCTTCTCTAAAGAATGCTGAACCTAAATTCACTAGGATCTGAGATACAACTGCTGAACTTAGGGACAGAGTCTCTAAAGCTGATTTTGGCTCATGATGCGGATTTGTATGCACACCAGCATTGATTCTCTTACTCCTGTGAGGACCAGGGATGGGAACCTGTACCACAGCTACAGGGTCGGGTACGGGCTCTGAATCAACAGTTACTGACTGTCCCAGTTCAGGGTCCAAAGTCTCAGTCTCCATAACACTGGACTCTACATCAGGCATTACTGACTCGATAGACTGAGGGTCAGGAACAGGTAGGGGATCGGTTTCTGGGTTATTCTTTACCCAAAAAAACCCCCTCTTCAATCACAACTCCATCATCATGTTCTTCATCTGACCTCTCTTATTCTGAACCTTCACACTGAATAAGCTCACGAATTGGTCTTTCTAGGCATAGCGCTAGGGAGAGTTGGATTTACACATGGCCTAATGTCTACCCTGTTCACTCTCTTACCAGGCACTCCCTCAACAGGTTGAACTGTGTACGTAGTTCCTCTGCATGCCATCTTACAAATGTTAAAACAGGCATCAAACTCAGCATCTTCCCCATTAGTGTCAGGCTCCCCTGCTAACAACTGCCGTGAGAGGGCATCAGCTTCTGCATTGCACCACCCTGGACGATACTGAACTTCAAAATCAAATGCGGCCCACTGCGTTACCCACCTTTGCTCTATAGCCCCTACTTCTGCACCTTTGAGATGACACAAGGGGTTGTTGTCAGTCACTACTGTGAATTTTGAACCAAGCGGATATCCACAGAATTTCTCTACTATTGCCCATTTGAGTGACAGTAGTTCAAGCTTCATGCTGCGATAGTTCTTTTCTGCGTTTCTCAGCCTCCGACTGGCATATGCAAGTACTCTTTTTCTATCATCCTGTTGCTGATATAGGACCGCTTCTAAGCCATGACTACTCACATAGGTCTCTAATATGAATGAACGAGTAAAATCAGCATAACCAACTAAGTTTTTCTTTCAAGGCGTCAAAATCATTTTGACATTCTGTGTTCCATAATGCACAAAGCATTTGGTTGACTTTAGTTGGGTTGCCAACATTAAGACACAAATTCACAACATCATGAAGTGGACCGGCAATCTTTGAAAAACCCTCAACATATCTCATATAATAACTACAAAACCCAAGGAATGATCTAAGTTCCTTCAATGTAGCAGTGACTGGCCATTGTTTTACAGCTGCTACTTTTCCAGGATCTGTAGCTATACCGTCTGCGGCGAATTCATGCCCCAGGAACTTGACTTCTTTTTGAAGGCAAGGGCATTTCTCCCACTTCACTTTCATTCTTGTCTCTTTAAGGCGTTTTAGCATTGTTTCTAGCCTCTCTACATGTTCCTGGAAACTCTGTGAATACACTAGTATGTCGTCCAAATACACTAGCATAATCTGGAAAACCAGGTCCCTCATTGTTGCCTGCATTAACCATTGGAACGTTGTAGATCCATTGCAAACACCCATGGACATGCGAAGATATTCAAACAGACCAAAAGACATTGCAAATTCTGTCTTATGCCTGTCATGTTCATCTACTGCCGCCATGTGGTATCCACTGGCAAGACCAATGGTTGAGAAAAACTTTGTGCCTTGTAAAGCGTCAAAGCTCGCATCAGTGCAGGATAGTGGGAACACATGTTTCTTTGTCTTCTGATTTAAATTTCTATAGTCTACACACAGACGTATAGTACCATCGGGCTTCCATACAATCACCACAGGAGAAGCATAAGAGCTGTCACTACCCTGAATGACACCTTTCCTCAATAGCTTTGAAATGTGCTCTTAGACCTCTCTGTACTTTGTCAGGGGAATGTGATGGTATGGTTGTGCAACTGGTTCCTCATCAACCTCCTTAATTTCATGCTTAACCTGATCAGTAAAGCCAAGATCATTATCATCATCAGTGAAAACATCTATGTACAGTTAAGGTCAAAATTATTAGCCCCCAACAAACTATTAAACATTTCCCTAAAATTCTGCCCAATGTTTGCATCATTCATAAAACTTTACACAGTAAAACATTCATCAATGTTAAGGCCCCTATTTGGTACATTTTGGAATCTAAAATAAATCTTCAGGTTTGCTTTATACCAAATGTAGTGAAAATTGAGGTGGTCAAAATTATTAGCCCCCATATGATTTTTTCTTTTTTTTTCTTTTTGCTTTCAAACCACACCTGAGCAATAAATCAGCATTGAACTTTACTTAAGGGACTCCAATGCATAGGGCTAGTTGCATTTGAACACTTGATTGAGAGGGCCTACTCTTAAATTCTTGGTAAGAAGTAATTTCGTCATGCCAAAAAGTAAAGAAATCAGTCTGGAACTCAGAAAGAAGATAGTGGATGCTCATTTTAAGGGGGAAGGCTACACTGCCATGTCCAAGCATTTCACGGTGTCTAGAACAGCTGTCCATTGCACCATTGCAACTCACTAGGAAACAAATTCTGTTAGAAACAAACCAAGGCATACTCGAAAGTGCAAGATTTCAAAAACTTTGGAGAAGAAAATAGTCAGAGATGTCAACAACAATCCCGGATCTCTGCCAAGAGGACTGTTGCTGAACTGGCCTCTTCTGGGCTTGATGTTTCAAGGAAGACTGTTGTGAGGGCTCTTCATCGTGGTGGGCTTCGAAGTCATCGTCCAAGCAAAACTCTGTTGCTCAGACAGCGGCACATCAAAGTCAGACTGAAGTTTGTCCGTGAACATCTGAAACATAGGCATGAGTTTTTGAAGTCTGTCCTTTGCTCTGATGAGACTAAACTTGAACTGTTTAGGCACATGGATGTTGCTTTTGTTTGGCGTAGGAAGGGAGAGGCCTTCAACCCAAAAAACACAGTTGCCACATTTAAACATGGTGGTGGGAGCATAATGCTGTGGGGCTGTTTTGCTGCTTCAGACACAGGGAACCTTGTTGGGGTGCATGGGATCATGAAGAAAGAAGATTACGTTGACATTTTGAAGGATCATGTAAAGACATCTGCTGCCAGTCTAGCTTGCTGGGTCTTCCAGCAAGACAGTGATCCGAAGCATACATCCAAGTTAGTCCAAAACTTTTTGAAGGACACCAAAAGCAAGGTCCTGGAGTGGGCCTCTCAGAGCCCAGATCTCAATCCTATTGAGAATGTGTGGCGGGAGCTCAAGGTTAATGTCCATGCTGGAAAGCCACGCAATTTGAATGAGCTGGAACAATTTGCCATGGAAGAATGGGCCGAGATTCCTCAAGAGACATGTGCCCACCTAGTTAGGAGCTACCATAAGAGGTTGTTGTGAATTGTGAGTCAGAAAGGTTACACTATTGACTATTAATTGTCAGAGGGCTAATAATTTTGGCCTTGTCATTTTTGTTTTGTTTCAATTCAAGGCATCAGTAAAATATCTTAATCAAGCTTAGTGGAGATTTTGTCTTTGATCTTTTGGAAGCCATTAAACTATGAACACTTTTGGTTATGGTCATATCCATGGAAAAGTTAAGGGTTTTGTTTGATTTCATAAAGGAACCTAATAATGTTGACCTTAACTGTACTTAGCTAGTAACTCACATAGTTTGTTTCTCTCTTCAACTGTGCCACCAATGTTAAACTTGACAATAACTGACTGCACTCTACTCTGAGCACCAGAATCAATTTTCTCCACTGTGACCTGCTCAACATCAGCAGAGATGCACTGAAAATTTACTTCACAGATCTGTTCACTGTCAACACTCTCAACTCGACATACAATACCCAGCTGGGTTCTTGGGCAGAGCCACACATCCTCTTGTTAGAAACTGACAACTTGGACTAGAAAGATTTGACGCTGACCACTCACCAACGTTGGAATGACCGCCAGACCTTGAGGGAGCGGTGTGTTCTCAGGTTCTACCAGCAGTTGAGCACTTTTCTCAGCCCCTTAAGGGTTCCCCTTACCATAATAGTGGCTACGGATGATGCAGGTATGTGTACCTTATCTCCACTAGCGACTCTAGCAATGTCTTTCTTATCAACATTGCATTTCTGCATTTGCTGAAACACAGTTTTGCATTCTGAATCGAATGTACCACCCTGTGTGGTATCAAATTCATATTGAACTAACTGCCAACACCTGCGAATGATATGCACACCAATGATACAGGGTTCTGTCATATGGGTGCTCGTAGAGTTCTTCACAACCAAAAAGCCACAATCTGCTTCAACTTCCAATTCAAGGTAACCTGGATAAGGTATCTCTAGTCCATTTGCAGCAGTTATTCGAAGCCAACTGGAGGTGGACTGCATAGCCTTCCCTTCCAAGTGCTTCCAAAAGAACTTTTCAGTGATGGTGCTTACATTGCTACCAGTATCCACTAAACAATGTGCTGTAGTATCACCGATGTTAAGCTCTTTTACTGGGCATTTTCCTATTGCACGCTCTGTCACCTTGTCTCAGGTTGTTTGTCCTTTCTGTGAGTCGTCTATTTGCTCCCGAATTGCCTGACTCTCTACAAGGGGGGGGGGTCTCGTTACCCAGAGCATGTGTGAAGGCAAGGTCTGTAGAAGTATTGTGACGCTTCTATCTGCAATTCTTAGCAATATGTCACACAGTCTGGCACTTGAAACATATCAGCTTACCTCATCTGTGAATTTAGGCTGAGCTCTAGGTTTGCTATCTAAAAAGGCAACAGTGCCCTTGGTCTGCATAGCCAAATCCTGGACTATCTGTGTTAATTTACTGATGGCTTCGCCTTTCTCTGCAATGATTTTCATTACATCCTCTAGAGAGACTGTCTTCTCACTGCCTGTAACTGTTGTACAATGCACATCGGTAGTGAGATAGAGCCCATTTTTTTCATTGTAGTCACCTCTACATGTTCTCCTGACTCCTCCATAGTCCATAAGTGAGCTTCTTCACGCACTTCTATCATAATAGCATTTGGGTGAGTTCTGATATATTTACAGAGTTCTCGTTTCAATAAATGGTCTCTGACTCCCTCAACAAACTGATCCCCGAGTATCACTTTTCCATTAGCTACAGAACCAGGACGTTGTTTCGGCACTAAGGTTAGGGCTTGTGAGAAAGCATGTGAAAAGTCACGCATGTTCTCACATTCCCTCTGTTTACAGCTATAAATGCTCTGCAGTAACTGAGAAGCACTACGTTTGTCCCCAAAAGCTTCATTGAAATAGTTAGAGGTCAGTTACCTGATCAGTTCTACCATCATTTCTCAAACACACCTCCTTTAAGGCTGGCCCTTTCAGGAGGGACATGACAAAATCAAACTGTTCAGGAGCAGATTGATTTCTTGCATGTAAAACATGTTTAACCGCTTCAATAAAATCATCAACAGATCTCCCATCTTCATCAAAATCACCACCAAATGGCAAAATGTGACGTTCTCTAGGAACATAAACGTAGCATCTAGTGGGTGCATCATTCACTGAGGCAACTGCATTCATTATTTGTTCCTGTTTTCGAATCAGTTCTCTAATCTGTGCCTGTACATCAATTTCTTCTACCTCACTTTCACTCCTCATTCACTGTTGACATTTTTCCATTTTTATTTTTTTTTCAAAGTCCAGTCTAGTCTCATACACTTTGACAAAGGGTAGAGACAGGGCAGCAGGGTAGACTTAAAGAAGGGACTCTAGTGACGTCTTCTCTAAACTCTGGATTCCCAGTCTTCTCCCAGGACTTCTCTGGCACACCAGGCACTGCTTCCTCTATTTCAAGGGGACAGCTGGGCCACTCTTCACCATTACCGTATTTATTTATTTTGAGCTGCATTCACAACATTTTTTGAAAGTATCACAATAGGGACCCCACTCCTGGTACCAAAAGTTGAAGCTGGGGGAATTACACACGGAACATTCAAATACAATTTTAGGGTCTTTATTTTGATAGTAAAAATGTGGATGGATAAAAGTTAAGGGGTTCACAACATCCCACTTTAGCTCTGTGGGTGTGATAGTTTTTTTTTTGTTTGTTTTTGGGAGGGAACAATCGCTTCAGTTAAATGCAGCTTGAAATACAAAAAAAAATACTTGCATAAATACAATTACAAATACAATAAATACAGCAGTGGCAGCTTCTCAAAGGTTGAACGATCTTATGGCGGACACAAAACCCTCACCATCATCTTGTCTGCAATTTTTCGTTTTCTCTGCTATGCATGGTCCAAAAAAACGTGGCCACAACGAACATTGTTCACTTCCTGACGAGTGATAGTGTCTGCAATACACAGCCCATTCTTAAAGTGTAGCATAAACGTCACAATAACATAAATAGGGACTTGAATCGTGGTTTCTGAGTTTATAAGGATTTAAATGAATTTATTTCTGTTCTACGCTAATACCCCTTTACCACCGGGTTTATACAGTGCATCTGGAAAGTATTCACACCTCTTCACTTTCCCCACATTTTGTTATGTTACAGCCTTATTCCAAAATGGATTAAATTCCTTTTTTCCCCTCATCAATCTACACACAATACCCCATAATGACAAAGTGAAAAAGGTTTTGTAGAATTTTTTGCAAATTTATTAAAAATAAAAATCTGAAATATTGCATGTACATAAGTATTTACACCCTTTGCTATGACACTCAAAATTGAGCTCAGGTTCATCCTGTTTCCACTGATCATCCTTGAGATGTTTCTACATCTTGACTGGAGTCCACCTGTAGTAAATTCAATGGATTGGACATGATTTGGAAAGGCACACACGTATCTATATAAGGTCCCACTGTTGACAGTGCATGTCAGAGCAGAAACCAAGCCATGAAGTCAAAGGAATTGTCTGTGGACCTCCGAGACAGGATTGTATCGAGGCACAGATCTGGGGAAGGGTACAAAAAAATTTCTACAGCTTTGAAGGTCCCGAAGAGCACATTGGTCTCCATCATTTATAAATGGAAGAAGTTTGGATCCACCAGGAATCTTCCTAGAGCTGGCCGCCCAGCCAAACTGAGCAATCGGGAGAGAAGGGCCTTGGTCAGGGAGGTGACCAAGAACCCGATGGTCACTCTGACAGAGCTCCAGCGTTCCTCTGTGGAGATGGGAGAACATTCCAGAAGGACAACCATCTCTGCAGCACTCCACCAATCAGGCCTTTATGGTAGAGTGGCCAGACGGAAGCCTCTGCTCAGTAAAAGGCACATGACAGCCCGCTTGGAGTTTGCCAGAAAGTACCTAAAGGACTCTCAGACCATGAGAGACAGGATTCTCTGGTTTGATGAAACCAAGATTGAACTCTTTGGCCTGAATGCCAAACGTCACGTCTGGAGGAAACCAGGCACCGCTCATCACCTTGCTAATACCATCCCTACAGTGAAGCATGGTGGTGGCAGCATCATGCTGTGGGGATGTTCTTCAGCGGCAGGAACTGGGAGACTAGTCAGGATCGAGGGAAAGATGAATGGAGCAAAGTACAGAGAGATCCTTGATGAAAACCTGCTCCAGAGCGCTCAGGACCTCAGACTGGGGCGAAGGTTTACCTTTCAACACGAAAACAACCCTAAGCACACAGCCAAGATAACGAAGGAGTGGCTTCGGGACAAGTCTGTGAATATCCTTGAGTGGCCCAGCCAGAGCCCAGACTTGAACCCCATTGAACATCTCTGGAAAGACCTGAAAATAGCTGTGCAGCGACGCTCCCCATCTAACTTTACAGAGTTCGAGAGGCTCTGCAGAGGAAGAATGGGAGAAATACCCCAAATAAAGCTGTGCCAAGCCTGTAGCTTCATACCCAAGAAGACTTGAGGCTGTAATCGCTGCCGAGGGTGCCTCAACCAAGTACTGAGTAAAGGGTGTGAATACTTATGTACATGCAATATTTCAGTTTTTTTATTTTTAACACATTTGCAAAAATTTCCACAAAACTTTTTGGCTTTGTCATTATGGGGTATTGTATGTAGATTGATTAAAAAAAGGAATTGAATCCATTTTGGAATAAGGCTGTAACATAACAAAATGTGGGGAAAGTGAAGGGGTGTGAATACTTTCCGGATGCGCTGTATATTACATTACATTACATTACATTACATTACAGTCATTTAGCAGACGCTTTTATCCAAAGCGACTTACAATAAGTGCGTCATTTAATGTAGGAAATAAGGAGAACTACTAGTCATCAGAGGTCATAAGTGCATCTAAACAAGCATCTAAGAGCAAAACCAGTGCTAAAATAAAAGTGCAAGAAAGAGATTTTTATTTTTTTTAATGAGTGAATACAATAAGTGCTAAGAACAAGTAACTGGGTAGTAGTTCTTGAAGAGGTGAGTTTTCAACCTGTGCCGAAAGATGGGCAGCGACTCCGCTGTCCTGACATCAATGGGGAGTTCATTCCACCACTATGGGGCCAGGACAGGAGCCGCGACCGGGTCGATCAGCAGCAAGGGCCTCTGAGCGATGGGGCAACCAGGCGTCCCGAGGCAGCAGAGCGAAGTGGTCGGGCGGGGGTGTAGGGCTTGACCATGGCCTGGAGATAGGAAGGAGCTGTTCCTTTCACTGCCCTGTAGGCTAGCACCAGAGTCTTAAACTGGATGCGAGCAGCAACTGGTAGCCAGTGTAGGGACACGAGAAGGGGAGTTGTGTGGGAGAACTTAGGGCGGTTGAACACCAGATGAGCTGCAGCTTTCTGAACAAGCTCCAGAGGTCTGATGGCCGACTCCGGGGCGCCAGCAAGGAGGAAGTTGCCGTAGTCCAGCCGGGAGATGACCAGAGCCTGGATGAGCACCTGTGCCATCTCGTCGGTGAGGAATGGGCGAATCCTCCTGATGTTATAGAGGAGAAATCTGCAGGAGCGAGCAACCGATGCAACGTTTTCAGCAAACGACAAACGATATATATATATACTTAGCACAAAAATTCCAGAAATTTGTGTTTGGTAGATTATTTCTTTGTTGTAACAATGCTTCTTGGCAATAAATCTTATACCGTTGGAAAGCCTGTTTATTTCCCTTTTAAATGGGGCCACATGTGTAAGGAACATGCATTTGTGGGATGAACAGCAGAGCTGAGTATGTGGGTTGCGCCCATGAAAAATTTGCCAAACTTCCCTGCCAATGCCAAACAGCTTACTTTGCTGTTGCTATTGACTCTTGTTTTGAGCTTCTGGTACCCCAGGTGCTGACAATCAGTTGCCTGATATAAGATTTATGCCAAGAAGCATCGTTACAACAAAGAAATAATCTACCAAACACAAATTTCCTTACATTTTGTGTTAAGTTTATATAGCGTTGTTTTCTGAAATCGTCTATGGTGTTGTTATAAGTGCTCAACTAATGACGAGCAGAATATCAACAACTAAGTATATAGCATTTTTTTTCCTAAACCGTCAATGGTGTCGAGTGCTCGACTAATGGGGAGCAGAATGTCCACACGGATACAGGAAAAAAGATTTTAATGCATATTAAAATCTTACACTAAAATCTTTTTTCTTGTATCCCTGTTGATGTGTGTGTGTGTGTGAGTGTGTGTGTGTGTGTGTGTGTGTGTGTGTGTGTACATACACACAGGCTGTTGTGATGCGTCTAGTGCAGCAGCGTGTAGATGGAGGGAAGGTGCATGTGTTCTTCCAACCCGCTTGTCTCCCTCCCACCCTTAGCTTGCTGCCGCTGGCTAGCCTTTGTGGCGAATAGGGAAGCATCCTAGCGTGTAAGCCTTCCCTTGCCAGTACATAGCCTCTCCTTCACCAAGACTCCTGCCAGTCCTCCCCGTGGCCAGACATGGTAACTGGGGTCTTGCGGCCCCAGGCTAACTTGGCAGGGGATCTCGGAGCAGCAGTGGGCCCCAGAGATATGGTGTGCAGGCCCACCCTGGTGGACACGCCCTGGCAACTATCAACCACTGTCCCGCTGCCTAGTGGGTGAGTCTGGGAAGACATAAGGCTAAGGGAGCTCACCCCAACAGAAAAGCAAGCTGTGGCGGCACGCTTCAAGGTGATTTCCGAAAAATTGGATTTCCAGCAGCCCCCTGAAGTTGTGTGGAGGTGCCGGTCGTCTAGGGATCCCCCTTGCCATCGGAACCATCTCCTCTACAATCAAGTCATGTGGCGTTGGGAGAAGCGCACCCCCCATGCCACTTTAAAAAACATCTCTGCGCAGGTATCGTCTGCTACCTGAGTCCCCGACCTCACAAAGTCTGGCGGCGATGGAGTATCCAATGACGGGACCAGGTCTGAATGACCTAGGAGCTCTTAGTTGGAACTCTGCACGCCAGCGGCACAGGGCAACGGTCGTTAGCAGCTGGGATTGAGTGGCAGCTGTTTCCGGCAGACCGCTGTGCGTCTGAGCAGCCCTATTTAGGGACCGCACTGCTCACCCCTTTCGGGGAACGGCCTAGAAAAGGTGGCCCAAAAATTGCCCACTCAACACTGCGCCTGGGCAGGAAACCGCACCTGCCGGGCCATTCCACTATGCGGTCGCCATTCCACTATGCGGTCGAAAAACAAACATTATACCACTAAGATTTGCAGCATGGAACATAAGGACACTCCTGGACGTCAGCCATGGAACGGACAGACCTCAACGCAGAACAGCACTTATTGCCAGCGAGCTGAAGCGCTATTGTGTGGATGTGGCGGCACTCAGTGAGACCAGGCTCCTTGAAGAGGGCTCGCTCAACGAAGTAGGAGAGGGCTACACCTTCTTTTGGAAAGGATACCCCCTAGGAGGTCAACACATCCATGCAGTTGGTGTTGCAATTAAAACAGTCTCTTACCCAAACTCCAAGAAACACCAGTGGGCATTAATGAGCGGTTTATGACTCTCCGTATACCCCTCGCAAAATGTTGATACATCACCTTGATAAGTGCCTATGCTCCATCTTTACCATCCCATGATGAAGAGAAAGATCGCTTCTACCAGGCACTCCATGATATACTCATCAACATCCCAAGGAGCGACAAAGTCATTTTGCTTGGTGATTTTAATGCCCGAGTTGGGAAGAATATGCAAAATTGGAATGGAGTGATTGGCGCCCACGGCATTGGAAAAGTCAACCCCAATGGCATAAGACTTCTTAGTCTGTGCTCGGAATATGACCTCACCATCACAAACACCATTTTCCAACAAAATAATAAATACAAGGCATCCTGGATGCATCCCAGATCCAAACACTGGCACCTGCTTGATTATGCTATCGTGAGGCGGGTTGATCTTAAAGACGTGCTCCTTACAAGAGCTATGCGAGGAGCAGACTGCTGGACAGACCACCATATGATCCTGACAAAAGTCAGAGTACATGTCCGACCCTTGAGAAGCCAATCTGGGCCAAAAACGAAACCACTCCACTGCGCCAGACTATCCAACAGCGACACCCGAAACACCTTCCGTCGTTCTCTAGCCGACAACTTAGTTGACATTGAACAGCTGATCAACTCAGAGTCTGGGATGGATGAAAAGTGGACCTCTCTGAGCACCACCTTCTTTGACAATGCAGCCCAATCCATTGGCTTCAAAACCAAGAAACATCAGGACTGGTTTGATGACAATGCCGGAACGATCTCCACCCTCCTGGACAACATGCATAAGGCACAGAGAGCCGCCCTCAGCAACCCACTATCCCAACCTCTCAAGAAAAAATGGCAAGACCTCCGCTCTGAGGCCCAAGCAACTCTGCGGAAACTGCAAAATGAGTGGTGGATTTTGAAAGCAAACGAAATCCAGGCTCATGCAGACAGGAACGACATGCATGGTTTCTATGATGCAGTTAAGACCATCTATGGCCCCAGAAACTGCTCCCTGACAGCCGTTAGGTCTGCTGATGGAACAACTCTCATCAAGGATCAGGCCCTGTTAGTGGAGCGGTGGGCCGAGCATTTTAACACCCTGCTCAACCAGCCCACCCCAGTGGACTCAACTGTACTGGCAGAACTCCCTGAACAGCCTACCTTGCAAGACCTAGACCTCCCACCATCTTTTAAAGAAATCCTACATGCAGTCAAGACCCTGAAAAACAACAAAACCCCTGGACCTGATAATATTCCAGCTGAAATCCTCAAGGAAGGAGGCTACCTCTGTACGAGGACACTGTATCTCTATATCCTTGAGGTGTGGGGTCGCGAGGTTGTCCCCCAACAGTGGAAAGATGCCAACATTGTGGCCATTTATAAAAACAAAGGAGACAAATCCATCTGCTCCAACAGTAGGGGTATTTCACTGCTGGCCATTGCAGGAAAGGTTCTAGCCAAGATCATGCTCCGCAGACTAACGCTCGCAATAGCCGAACAGGTTATACCAGAGTCACAATGCAGCTCCCGAAAGGATAGAGGGACCGTTGACATGATCTTTGTCATACGCCAGCTCCAGGAGAAATGCAGAGAACAGCACAAGGATCTAATTCATAGACCTCTCAAAGGCCTTTGATACAATTAACCGGGCCCTGCTGTGGCAAGTCCTGAAGAAATTTGGATGTCCACTCAAGTTTCTTACCATTCTTGGACAGTTTCACTCAGGAATGATGGCCCGAGTGGTAGTGGGGAACTGTAGTTCTGAGCCCTTTGGTGTGCAGACTGGAGTCAGACAAGGCTGTGTGCTAGCCCCAGTCCTGTTCAAAATATTCTTAGTCTCTGTTACAACACTGTTACGAAGGAGGCTGGAGAAGCAGGCTGGCGTTACCATTGACTTCAGGCTCGATGGAAACCTATTCAACATCAGGAGGTTTCAGGCAACCACCAAGTTGACCTCTGAGACCATTATTGAGCTACAGTATGCCGACGATTGTGCCCTGGTAGCTCACACACCAGAAGCCCTACAATACACTCTGTCGGCAGTTGTAACTGCATACAGGAGAATGGGACTGATTATTAACACCCAAAAGACAGAGGTAATCTTTCAGTTGACTGCCGGCCTCCCAAACCACCCAACAACCTTCACAGCAGAAGGGCAACAACTGGCCACTGTTCCTGCCTTCAAATATCTGGGAAGTATACTATCCGACACCTGCACAATAGACGATGAGATTCAGCACCGCCTCAAACAAGCCTCAACATCTTTTGGCCGTCTAAGGAGAAGGGTTTTCCAAAACAGCAACTTCAATCTCCACACCAAAGTGCTTGTTTACAGAGCAGTGTGCAGCTCCACACTACTCTATGGATGTGAGGCATGGACCATCTACAGCCACCATTTCAGACGCCTGGAGGCCTTCCATGTAAAATGTCTCCAGAGGATCCTCGGCATTACTTGGGAGGACAGAGTGCCACGCACAGAGGGGTTGGGGCGGGCAGGCAGCTGCAGCGTGGAGTCTACCCTAAAACACCATCAACTCAGGTGGCTTGGGCATGTTATTCGCATGCCCAGCGAACGACTCCCACGAAAAGTCCTCTACGGCCAACTGCGCCTTCGCCAGCGCACTGCTGGTGGGCAGAAGAAGCGGTTCAAAGGCCAAATGAAGACCACACTAAAAAGATGTCAGATCAGCCCCTCTTCTTTGGAGGAACTTGCTTTCTGCCGCACAACCTGGCGCTCTCACATCTCAGAGGGAGTGAAGTACATGGAAAACCAGCGCACACAACACCGTGTAGCAAAGCGTGCGAAGAGGCATGCTCACAAAGCTACCCCCCCCCCCCACACCACTATTACATGCCCGGTCTGCAACCGCAACTGTATATCCAGGATCGGACTAGTCAGCCATCAAAGGACCCACAAATAGAAGAAGATGGTCATCATCGGGCACGATGGACAACCAGCAAGCAAGTGTGTGTGTGTGTGTGTGTGTGTGTGTGTGTGTGTGTGTGTGTGTGTGTGTGTGTGTGTGTGTGTGTGTGTGTGTGTGTGTGTGTGGTATTTACCTTATCACAAGTGTTTAACTAAGCAATTCGCTCTGAGCCAAAGTGTTGAACTAAGCCCCAGGTATACCATGTGAAATCGTGAAAAAAACGCATTTTAAATGAAAAAATTAAAGACAAAAAACTATACAAGATAATATTGTCACAGATCAGACGACCCACATGCAGAATCACCGAGCAAAGGCAAGAGATAAGCAGAAGATTGACTTTACTGATAAAAAGGCAATACATATAATCAGGCAGGATACGAAGCAGGCAGGCAGCAAAAATTACGATCTGGCAAACAAGAAAGGCTAATGGACCGGAATATATACTGGGTAATGAACAGACAAGTGTGACCGGTGTACTTTTTCCTTTGCGTTGTGTAGGAAAGACAGGACAACTTCTCTCATGCATGGGATCTGTATTTTGTCGCATATAAACAAAACGACAGGTTTCAGGAAACTTCAGATCAGCTCCTACTGTAGCCTCTTTCTACATGTCCAAAGCGGGAAAGAGCGCACAGCTAGCAACACAATTTTATACAAAAAGAAATAAAACATACCTGTCGCATATAAACAAAACAGGACAGGTTTCAGGAAACTTCAGATCAGCTCCTACTGTAGCCTACGCAATAATTAGGACCGACATTAGACATAAGACACATTAGGAATGGATAAAATAAATTACAGGACCAGACAAAAATGAACACATACCTCTTTCTACATGTCCAAAGCAGGAAAGAGGCAGAGGTCAGGGTGAACATACGTTTTGGGGCTACTAACAGGAAATGGGGTCACAACAGGGAGGGGCTACTGTAAGCGTTTCCTGATGATATAATAATAATGTTAGCAATGAAAATAATAATAATAATAATAATAATAATAATCATGTGGTGATGCTTTGTGTAATTATACAACGTATTTTGGTTATGACATTTTTAACCATGCTACATTCACCTCCCTAGAATTACACAAAAATTGGAACATATCACAAATTGCAATCACCCACAATAAAGTCAGCAATACCTGCCACCTACTAAGGTTAGGAGGGCCACAGACTGGCGAAGCACTTAACCATATCTAAAACCACTCCACGGACAACACAAGGTGCCTTTTACACCTCACCAAAATGGGCACAAAGGGGCGACGACTCACAAAATGAAATCAACCAAATAAAAAAAGGATTGGCAAATTCCACTGTGTACATTACAAGAACCAAACAGCAATGTAGGCCTACGTTACACTACCCATATAAACACATTAGGCCTAAAACAAAAAGGAGGCAGACTGTGGAGCAACAGTAAAGCGTGGACTGAACTGAACCATGGTTTCAAACAACCTATGAACTGGCCTCACTACCCTGCCATACCTAGAGCGAACACTATTCTCAGGGCTCTGAGGTAGGATGTCAGTAAAGGGAGGGGCATGGGGCAAGGGGACGGGGTACGGTGTGAGATGAGCAGCATCATCGGTGGGGAGGACATCTACTGCAGGGGAGGGGGTGCACTCAACAGGCAAGTCACTGACACGCTCCATCTCTGTATGGCTGGACTGATCACAGACCCAGGAAGCAGTGCGATCATGTTCATCCGGGTTCTGCCATGAGGATGAATCCACTCCTGAATGCTCGGTCTCACTGTCAGGCTCTGACACTGCCACTTCAGGATCAGGCATGTGCAGTATAGAGGGGTCATGGGTCACTGTGTCAACACCCTGGACAAGATCACCCTCCATAACCAGTGTGTTGTGGAGAGGGAGGAAGTTGACTAATAGGAGGAGGTTCCTGTGGACAATCCTCACACAACCATTGCGGTCCCTGATCCTGTAGATGTGGAACTGTGGCTTGGAAGCAACAGCAGTGCGAACATCCGGCTCCCACTTGTCGGCTAGTTTCCGCTTGCCTCTTCCGCCTCTGTTCGCCACTAGGACCCGGTCACCGACAAAAAGAGGTAAGCCCTTGACTCTTTTGTTGTACTGGTCCGACTGATGTTTTCGCTCCACAGACGAGTTCTTCTGGGCCAGCAACATGGCAGACTAGAAATCGGCAGCCAGAGACTTCACATATTCATTGTAGTCGCAGACTGACTCGTCACGCAAGACGTTCTTGAACAACAGATCAACTGGCAGGCGCGGAACCCTCCCAAACATCAAATAGAACGGGGCAAAGCCAGTCGTCTCGTGCTGAGTGCAGTTGTAGGCAAAGGTCATGGTTTGGACCATTTGAGGCCACTTGTGCTTTGACTTTGGCGGGAGGGAACGCAACATGCTACCCAGAGTACAATTGAAACGTTCAGTGCCCCCATTCCCCATGGGATGGTATGGGGAGGTTCGGGACCTCCCAACGCCTGACAACTCCAGAAGCTCAGCAATCAGCTCGCTTTCAAAATTAGCCCCCTGCTCAGAATGAAGGTGCTGTGGGAAACCATAGACACAAAAAAATTTTTCCCACAGCTTCTTGGCCACCCGCTTCGCAGTATGGTCTTGACAGGGGAAGGCATGTGCTAACTTGGTAAAATGGTCAGTTATGACGAGAACATCCACAGACTTGTTGTCGTCTTCAGCAGACCAAAAGTCGATACACACAAGTTCCAGTGGAGCCAAACTTGTAATGCTCTCCAGTGGGGCCCTTGCTGCCGGCTCTGGAGTCTTGCTGAGCACGCATATGGGACAGTTCCTGACATAGCTTCGCACATCCCTCTCCATATCGTACCAGAAAAAGCGCTGACGGACCAGCGACAATATACGAAGCTGACCCTGGTGACCAGCCAGGTCGTGAACGCCACCCATGGCCTGCGATTTCAGGGAGTCTGGAAGAACCAACTGGAACCTCCTGTGTTTGGTCACTTGGTCCTTTGACACTCTGTACAGGGTTCCATCCAACACGGTAAGTTTCTCCCATTGCTTCAGAATCCATAACACCATCATGCTCTCCTTATCCCGCTCACGCCTCAAAGGTCTCCGCTTCCTCTCAACGAAGTGTAGGACTCTCTCAATGGTAGGATCCTGTCTCTGGTGGCTCTGCACGTCTGCGGATGAGAGTGAGGAGAACACATCTTGGCCAGGAGGAGCTAGCCCGCCAAGGTGACCAGCCAAGGAAGCAGCCCTCTGCGTCGGGCCGGACTCCTAATCCCCACAGGAGGAGAGGAGAGATGACACATCCTCTTCGGACAATGACACGCCCCCAGTAGCACACAGAGAGTGGTTCTCGGCAGACTGAGCAAGACAGGTCACATGGAATGCATCTTGCACACAACTGTCGTCGAAGCTGCACACTTGTCCCAGCAACTCTGAGTAGGGCTCTGACAGGAGACGCTGGCCTAGAGGTTTGACAAAGGGAGATCTGCTGAGAGAATCAGCTACCACATTCAGTCTGCCCGGGACATTTTTGATCTCAAACGAGTTTGGGGACAGTTTACAGACCCAGTGCTGCTCACACGCATCCAACCTCGGCTTCATCATGATGTATGTGTGCGGGTTGTTGTCAGTCTAGACGGTGAACTTGTGGCCCTTGAGCCAGTGGCTGAACTTGTCAAACACTGCCCATTTCAAAGCGAGAAACTCGAGTCTGTGAGCAGGATACTTCGCTTTGCTGCAACTGAGGGCTTTACTGGCAAATGCGGTGGGTCGGGCTTTGTCTTCGCTGGCAGGGACCTGGCCCAACACTGCACCCAAACCATCCAGAGAGACATCAGTAGAGAGGATGAACGGCTTGTTGAAATCTGGATGGGCCAGAACGACAGAGTGAAGCAGTGCAGACTTCAGGCCCTCACAAGCCCTCTCACAAGCCGGATCCCAGTCCTGGGGAGTCAGTGTGCGGAACGTCCCCGCTCTCCTGCAGCCTCTAGAGCCCTTCAGCTTGCGCTTCTGTCCTCCAGTCAAAGCAAAGAGAGGCTTTACCATCTTCAAACAACCAGGGATAAAATGCTGATAGTACAGCGCCATGCCAAGAAAACACCTAATCTTCTTCTGGGAGGGGGTGCAGCCATCAGTTTCCATCAGATCCTCTTTCTGGAACCCGAAGATGACAGTGACCTTTTCCTAGTCAACAGAGACTCCACTGACATCAACCACATGACCTAGGAATATCACAGACTTCCTCAAAAAGTTACACTTCTTCTGTGAGAGCTTCAGGTTACTGGCTCTGAGTCTGGTAAAGACGACCCCAGCCGCCCCAGTGCTTCTTCCTCCGACAGAGCAAACACCAGCAGGTCATCCAGGTAACGGAGGAGGCTGGAGAAGTTGAGGTCACCGAAAATGCTAAGCATCATGCGCA
Source organism: Lampris incognitus (assembly GCF_029633865.1). Classification (NCBI taxonomy): domain Eukaryota; kingdom Metazoa; phylum Chordata; class Actinopteri; order Lampriformes; family Lampridae; genus Lampris; species Lampris incognitus. The sequence goes on from NW_026611105.1 coordinate 223,742, forward strand.
TGAAAGACGCCGGACTGTTGCACAGACCTTGGGGGAGCCGATTATATTCATACAGGCTGAGGGGTGTTGTGAAGGCTGTGAACCTCCTGTCAGACTTATGGAGCGGGATGTTGTAGAACCCTGAAGTCAGGGCCATGGTGCTGAACAGGGCGTTTCCTCCCAGGGCAGCGAGGCAGTCCGCCTGATGGGGCAACTGGTGAGCGTCTTTGACAGTCTTGGCATTGAGACATAGAAAGTCGGTGCAGATCCTCAGGTCTCCGTTCTTTTTCCAGACCATCACGAGGGGGGAGGCATACTCACTGATCGATTTACTGATAATGCCTTTCATCTCCATGTCTGACAGCACCTCTCTCAGCTGTTGATAGTAGCCGGGGGGGACACGGCTGTAAGGGAGGCGGAAGGGGCGGTCATCAGAGAGATGGATGCAGTGGACGAACCCCTTCACTTCTCCACAATCCAGCTTTTTCCTGGAGAAGACATCCTGGTAAGAGAGCACAAATTCAGCCAACTTCCTCCTACAACTTTCATTTACCTCACAGCCACCAACATCAATGTCTCCCAAGCCACAATCCTTCAGCAGCTGCACCGGGTCTCCAACTTACTGTGGAGGCGAACTAGGTGAGTCAAAGGCGTCGATACCCAATCTGCACATCCCCTGAGTGATAGGCAAATCTTCCACAGCCAGGCAGGGGAAAACATCAGCTATCTTGGCGTTCCGGCGCAGTGTTATGGGTTTAGGTGTCGGGTTCAATACGTTGACAGGCACTCAGCAGCCCCCCCACATGGGTGTCACAACTCGTCCCACCAGGATGTTTCTTGGCGTCGAACGTCCAGCAGTTGGCTCCACCATCACGGTGCTCCCAGGTGAGATAGGAGACCCACTGGGCAGCTTCCCCCACACCACATACTCGCGCTGGGGAAGGAGTGTGACAGCCTCTTTCAGTCGCACAATGCCCACAACATCTGGCACCTCCGGGCCCGACCACCGGGTAATACAGCTCAGCAGCTGGAGAAACTGCTCACAGTCAGGGTCATTGTTGCTTGAGGAGATAAGCTTCCAATACATTTTCTGAATGATAGGTCTGAGAACATTGCTCCCTACAATAAACTCATCATTTTAGTCCGAAACAACAAATGATGGAACAGTGAATTTAAAACCATGAACATCAGTCTCCAACTAATAAATGCACTTCGGTCTAGTCATACCACCACCACAACCAACAAGCACAACATTGGGTGGCGCTGGCTGGGGACAGGGTAGAGCCCCAGAATCTCTAAGCTCACTCTCTGCAGCTTCGCCGAGGGTACATGACATACTGCCTGAATCTAACATACCTTTCAACACAACTTTGTCATCAATCTTAGCAAGAGCATAAAACAACTCACTACTCTGCTCTACTCTCTAAGAGCCTGTCAGTATGACCATCTCATCTCCAGCTGATGCACTAAAGGTCTGTACATAAAGTGAATGCAAGTCTTCTTCTTTACTGAGGGTTAAATCACTATTGCCCCTGCTACCCCTCTCATCACACGGGTGCTCTAATTTAAATCAGCAGCAGGAGACTGTGCTAGCGTAACTGGGGGCTGGGGGCCCGTGGGGCATACATTCACAAAGTGCCCAGGCTGATGACAGTGGAGACAAAGTCTGTGAAACTTGCAGTGTGAATAGATCGTATGACTACTGTCACCACATACTGAGCATGGGGAACTGGACTGAGCGTGAGTGCGTTCTGGCATGCTGGAATAGCCTCCTGACCGACGGGGTGGGATCTGGGGCCGGCGAGAGTTACTCTGAGACCGGTGACAGTAGTTCTGGGACTGATTGGAAGCCTGGTCCGAGGTTGCTAGCGTTGCCGTACACAGAGACAGGACCTTGTCAAACAGGGCGGTAACCTGCTGAACGTTCGCATCAGTAACAGACAAGTGGGCATAGGAGGAGACTGAGCGGCCAACACAAGTGGTTGTTGAGAGTGACTGGGAACAAGAGTATATGCAGTGGCAGGTGCAGACGAAACCGGTGGAGAGGTTACCACGACAGGCTGGTGCTGTGTGCCACAGTGAGGGGCTGGGGCTGGCACCATCCATTCATGTGTGCAGACTGAGACGTTTGCATATTGGGGATGGGCAGCTGTGCTCTTCAGACTCCTCACATGAGCATCCAACCTCTCATGGACTTCAGCTGCTGTCCACTGCTCCACGGGCTTGAACTGGAAATAGACTGCCAGTCTGGGGTCAGGGCAATGAGTGATAAACATCATGACTACCTCAGCACTCGGATCCTCAACACCCTTGTCTCGCCTGCGGAGGCTCTCATCACCAACATCGATGGCTTTGTTCAGTCGGATCCAATAATCCATTGCACTCTCTGACACGCGCGGCACAGTCCCATAAAAGTCCTTTATAGGCATGCTGGAGTATGTGAGCTCGCTGAAATTGCGCTTGAGGATGTCAAATATTGTGGTAGGAAGCTCAGTTGGACTGACTTCAGGACGACTACGGAGTGACACTTTCACCACATCTCTAGCTTTACCACTCAACCTGCTCATTATCAGGTCAGACCTCTCAGCATCTGAGCCACAGGCCATCCTGCTCATGTATCTCCTCATCATATCTTCCCACTCATGAATGGAAAATGTCTCAGACTTGTCACCTTTAAAAAGGGGAGGGGGCTTGGACTCTGACTGGACTACAACTTTAAGTTGTGTGGGATCGATAGTTACATTCTGGTTGTCTAGAGGCTGGGACTGAGACTGGGGGCTGCTGGCCAGGTGAATGGCGTGGAAGCTAGCAGCGATATTGTCACTAATCTGCTTAGCTAAATCAGTAATATCACTGCCCAGTGTTTCAGTAGTAACAACAACCTGGGGGGAAGTCTGCTGAGACAGGTGGGGGGCGTGTACAATAGGTGTTGAACTGGCAGAGGGACCCGATACACTAAACAGTGACTCATCATTGCCCTGACCAAGGCCGCCCACAACAGGACACGCAGACCTAAACCTAGCTCTCCCATACCCAACCGGCAATGCTAACTGCCGTCTACCCACCCTAGTGGACTGTCCCCTTCCCACACCATGAATGAACTGTCCCCTTCCCACACCATTAGTAACATCATGCCGACCAGAGGAAGGGCTAACAGGTGTATTGAAAATGTCTCTGCTAGACATGTCTCAATTAGGCTATAACAGTGCATAAACAAACAAAATGAAACAAAAGCAAACGAATTCACAGCATCAAAACATCTAGCCTATGGCTTCAAATTCCTTAACAAGATCACAGGAAACAAAACGAATTATCTTTTACCCATAAATAAACATACACAGCTCTAGCCAGCACAATTTGCAGAAAAAAACTCGACAGAAAAAAATTCCTCCCATTACGATCTCCCCTCCCCCACACACAGTCGTCACCATTCAACATGGAGCTTAGCTAGCTAGCTAACATCTGTAGCACTATTAGCATAGCAGGATACCCTGATACCATGAATGGAGCGGGGCGGGCTGAGAGAAGACGGCGGCTGCAGCAGGTTGCGACGCTTTCTCATTGGTGACGACGGATCGGACGGGTCATACGGCACCAAGTGTGACCGGTGTACTTTTTCAGTTGCATTGTGTAGGAAAGACAGGTCAACTTCTCTCATGCATGGGATCTGAATTCTGTCGCATATAAACAAAACAGGACATGTTTCAGGAAACGTCAGATCTGTTGTGGTTACACCGCCCTGAGCTGCCTCCCCGGCACGTTCAAGCCACTTCCCCAGCTCGGACGTGCCGGAAACATCCGAGCGCTCGGCTCGCGCTCTGAGGAGACGAGCGCTGCACTGCACCAGGTGTTTGCCATCATCCATCAGGCACACCTGTGGCAATCAGGCAGCCTTCTACAAGAAGCCTCCCAGAACGTCTCTCAGTGCTTCGACGTACTGAACCCTGAGGTAAAGTTCTGACAAGCCCTCCAGCGTTCCTTGCATTCTGTTTATTCCCCAGTGTCTTATCTTCGTGTGTCTGTTTCCTCCCAAGACTCTCCCTCCGCGATTTCCACGGCTCCCCGCGTCTCCCTCGTCCCCAGCGACCTTCACGTTTTCTCCCCGGACCTCTCCTGCGATCTCCCCCCTTGTCCCTCTATCTGGACCCCTCCTTTCGGACTCGACTTCCCGGATCTCGGACCTGGACTTTCTCGGACAACCCCTCTTGGATCACGGACTGGACTTTCTTGCCAGGTGCACGCACATTTTTTCAACACCTCCTGGTCATTTACATACCGCACCACACATAGGCTAAAAACACTCACACATAGTTATACACGCAAACCACGGGACACCACACATAGTTTATTCACACATCCCACTAACAGAACGCCTTTTTTCACCATACATTTCCCTCACACATTAAAACCCCCCTTTGTAGATTTTGAAGTCATCTCGTGTCTGTCTATCTTGGGTTTCGCCACACGGGTCAGGTTCTGGTGCACGAGCATAACAAGATCAGCACCTACTGTAGCCTCTTTCTACATGTCCAAAGCGGGAAAGAGCGCACAGCTAGCAACACAATTTTATACAAAAAGAAATAAAACATACTTGTCGCATATAAACAAAACAGGACAGGTTTCAGGAAACTTCTATTGTTGCCTACGCAAGAATTGGGAACCACATTAGACATAAGACACATTAGGAATGGATAAAATACATTACAGGGGCAGACAAAAATGAACATATTCCTCTTTCTACATGTCCAAAGCAGGAAAGAGACAGAGGTCAGGGTGAACATACGTTTTGGGGCTACTAACAGGAAATGGGGTCACAACAAGGAGGGGCTACTGTAAGCGTTTCCTGATGATATAATAAAATAAAATAATAATGTTGGCAATGAAAATAATAATAATCATGTGGTGATACTTTGTGTAATTATACAACATATTTTGGTTATGACATTTTTAACCATGCTACACAAGCAACACGTGTGACAGATTGATAAGCTGATAATGCAGGGGAGTGCCAGTGGGTGGAGACAATGTACTGGTGGGAACAGTTTGCGGGTGCTGATTGTAGGATGAGTGGAGGGATGTAAGCAGGAGGAAGGGGGTTAAGAGGAGCGGGCAGGGTCCATGACAGTACCCCCCCCCCCAAGGACGGCTTCCAGACATCCCAAACAAAACAACCAAGAGCAGCAGGATCGACGGAGGAGTCCAGGGGGAGGACGAATGGGACCAGGGATCTCAGGCTTACGGGCCAAGGGCTGGAACCGATAGGGAGGGTGGCCAGGATGCAGGACCAAGGGGCAGAGCAGCTCCAGCGGAGGGGCAGATGGATGACCCGGATGCCAGTACTGCCGCGGCGGGACAGCCGCTCGGGAAACAGACTTCGGAGGTGGCGGGACGGCCGCTCGGGGAACAAACTTCGGAGGCGGCGGGACGGCCGCTCGGGGAACAGACTTCGGAGGCGGCGGGACAGCTGCTTGGGAAACAGACCTCGGCGGCAGCAGAAGGGCCGCTCGGGAAAAAGACCTCAGAGGCGGCAGAAGGGCCGCTCGGGGGACAGGCTTCGGAGGCGGCGAGGCGGCCGCTCGGGGGACAGGCCTCGGAAGCAACGGGATGACTAGTCGGGGGACAGACCCCGGAGGCGACGGGATGGCCACTCGGGGACCAGGCTCAATAGACGGCAGGACGACCGCTTGGGGACCAGGCTAACAGAGGCGGCGGGGCGGCTGCTCGGAGGTCAGGCTTTGGAGGCGGCGTGACGGCTGCTTGGGGGACAGACAAGCAACACGTGTGGCAAATTGATAGGCTGACGGATAATGCAGGGGGAGTGCCAGTGTACTGGTGGGAACAATTGTAAGGTGCTGATTGGAGGATGAGCAGAGAGGTGTGAGCAGGAGGGAGGGGGTTAAGAGGGGCAGGCAGAGTCCATGACAGGAGGGGTGTTAGCAGGAGGAAGGGGGATAAGAGAAGTGGACAGGATTCATGACAAATATAAAATAATGTAACGTAATAAAAAAAGGTTTCCGAAGGGCAGTTGTCATCTGTGATTTAAACAAGAGAAAATAGTGTAATCACTTTGTAATGTTATAAAGTATTTTGTTAAAAAGTACAAACGTGTAAAATGCGACAATAGACCTTCTATGGAAGCTCTGGAGTTGTTATTAAAAATATATAATTATTATGTGCTCTAATAAAAAAATAAATAAAGCATTAACCTTCCCCAAAACCATGTTTAACTAGTTTTTTTTTAGCTTTTGGTCTTCATCTGTGTATATCTTATACTGTGTTTGTTGTGTTTGTCTGTGTCTGTCTTGCACTGTTTGGTGAAGCCGCAGCCCTTATTTCATATTCAACATGTACCTGCACATGGTTTTTCATGACAATATGTTGAATTGAGTTGAAGTGAACTGAACTGAAAACGAGGCTTGGCAAACAATGACCTTATCTGAGCATCAACAGGAACGTCTATGAAGGATGATGCTGATCCTTCTTCTGACACACCGGTCCCACAAGACAGATATTGTAGCTGTTCACGCTCTACTGACACAACATGTGCTGTAATATTTATGTAATACAATAGGGGGCGATGTAGAGTGGGGGAAAAGCCTTTGACCTTCTGTACACTTGTAACCCCTTCTTCACTGGCGGGCAACGCCAAGCACATTTGAACAAGACAACATCCTAATGCTACCAGTTACTAAATTGTTACAAGCAAATCCAATGGCGCAACAGGATCCTGAGTTCTCAGCGGTGGAATGTTGAGCTGGCCGAACCTCCTGTGCACTAGTAGGCTAGTGCCACTAACGACAATAATAGTGACAAATGATAATAGAAATATTTAACCAGGATATTTATCAGTGTAGTAGCGCGGTGCCTCCACTGAGAAAATACTACACTTACCTAAGGCTAGTGAATGGTGTATCTTCCCAGAATTTAAACAAACCTATGGTTAAGGCAGATCGTGTAACCCTGCTGTGTACTGAAATACCGTACACGCTTATTACCAGCAATCCAAAAGTAAATGAGCTGCCAATACACCCGAAATATAATTAATAATAATAGGATTTATTGGATAATAATGAGAGAGAGAGAGCGAGAGAAAGAGAGAGAGAGAGAGAGGGAGAGAGAGAGAGAAAAAAACAGAGTACCACACGAGGGTGGTACTGTTGATCAACTAAACATTAATTAAAATTTCACAGGGTGTGACAACCATTCACAATACACAGAAAGAAAGTATCAAAAGAATACAAAATACCCAGCACTTTCTGTTGGGGCCCGTTGGTGCACATTAAACCAGTTCTCTAAGCGCAGGGCAAGGCAGACACCCTACGATGCCCAGGCGACGAGACAAAAGTGCGTGGGTGTGTGTGTATAAGGGCTCTGTCCAGGTTACTCACGACCCAATACTCCCACGACCAGGAGGCTGTGTGTAGCTCATAGGATGGTCGGCGCTGTGCTTGCCGTCGGCTCTCCGGCAGGGCCTCCGATGGTCGGCGCTGTGCTTGCCGTCGGCTCTCCGGCAGGGCCTTCGTCCGCAAGATGGCCACAGGTCGCAACGTTCCGAAAACCCCGGCGAAGACAATGGTCCTCCGGTGGGAAACGAAGCAATCCGACCCGAAACAAACCCCACCAGCAAGCACCCGACCGTGAGCCACTCGCAACCCTCGGGTCCTCAAATGCGGCCAGTACACGGCTGTGTACAAAGTCTCCGCGAAACGAGCACTCAAACGGGGCCGCAGAGAGAGAGATAAAAAATTGTGACCTCTCTCCTTGGAGTCCGGCTCCGTCTCCCAGCTCCCCCTTTTTTTCCGAGGAGATCGACCGTTGCGACCCCGCGATTTCGCGGGCAGAACACTCCACATCATATCATTGGCCGATAACAAAAATTCAAATAACAAATACATCCCATTGGTCCACATGTTTGGAAACCACACCCACACAGGAAATGTTTAAGACACAAAGCATGCTGGTAAATGAAGTAAAGATTTTTTTTAAAGGTCCTTACACACTAAACAAGCTGTGTTCAGGCTCTGTGGACAAACTAATGCGGCCATTTTAAGCAGAATGTGAAGGGCCTCATCAGTTACTTTATGACAGTCTACATAAGGTACTGTATGACAGTCTACATAAGCCATGATGAGCAAAAGGTCCTCTGCAACACTTATGGATGCATTGTCATATAATAGTTTATTTGTTATTGTTGTGTCCTTCGATGCTCCCTTGACCTGGTCCCCTCTCCTCTTCTTCAGTCTATAGCACCTGAGCTCCTTCCCTTTCTAACCCACCTCATCAACACCTCCCTCCAGGCAGGATGCTCTCCATCTGCCTTCAAGACTGCTAGAGTCACCCCGCTTCTCAAGAAACAATTACTTAACCCCTCTGATGTCAAAAACTACATACCGGTTTCCATTCTAACCTTTCTATCCAGAACTTTCAAACCTGCTGTCTTTAACCAACTTTCTTTGTGCCTCCACCAGAACAACCTCCTGAACCCCAACCAGTCTGGGTTAAAGGTGGGTCACTCGACAGAGACGGTCCTCCTTGCCATGACAGAATCGCTGCACTCTGCATGAGGAAACTCTCTCTCCGCTGTCCCGATACTCCTGGACCTGTCAGCTGTGCTCGACACAGTGAACCACCAGATCATCCTCTCTACCCTCGAGGGGCTGGGTGTCACAAGCTCTGCACGCTCAATGTTTGCATCCTACCTGACGGGTCGCTCCTACCAGGTGACATGGAGGGGATCTGGGTCGGAGCCTCGCAGACTGACTACAAGCGTTCCACAGGGTTCGGTTCTGGGTGATCTCCTTCTCTCCCTGTACACGAAATCCCTGGGTTCTGTTACTCACTCGCGTGACTTCTCTTACCATTGTTATGCCAATGACACCCAGTTGATCCTGTCCTTTTCACCCTCTGACACACAAATAGAGATACGCATTGCTGCGTGCTTGACTGATATCTCGGAGTGGATGGCGACACACCACTTGAAGCTCAATCTGGACAAGACAGAGCTGATGTGCCTCGCGGGGAAAGGTTGCTCGCACGGAGACCTGGCCATCGCCATTTACGGTGCTCATCCAGGCTCTGGTCATCTCCCGGCTGGACTACAGCAAATCCCTCCTTGCTGGCGCCCTGGCGTCGGCCATCAGACCTGTGGAGCTTGTTCAGAAAGCTGCAGCTCATCTGGTGTTCAACCGCCCTAAGTTCTCCCACACAATTCCCCTTCTTATGTCTCTACACTGGCTCCCAGTAGCTGCTCGCATCCAGTTTAAGACTCTAGTGCTAGCCTATACTGCAGTGAAAGGCACCGCTCCTTTCTATCTCCAGGCCATGGTCAAGCCCTACACCCCCGCCCGACCACTTCGCTCTGCTGCCTCGGGACGCCTGGTTGCCCCATTGCTCAGAGGCCCCTGCTGCCGATCTACCCGGTCACGGCTCTTTTCTGTCCTGGCTCCACAGTGGTGGAATGATCTTCCCACTGATGTCAGGACAGAGGAGTCGCTGCCCATCTTTCGGCGCAGGTTGAAAACTCACCTCTTTAAGAACTACTAACCTACTACTTGTTCTTAGCACTTATTGTATTCACTCATTTACAAAAAACTCTTTCTTGCACTTTAGCACTGCTGTTACTCTTAGATGGTTGTTTAGATGCACTTTGCCTCAACGAGGAGAGTGATAGCACGTTGCTGAGGAACTTATCACCGCGGGCTCGAAAGGGTTGGTGTTGTCGGTTTTAGTATCCCGAGCTGATGCCGAGTTGCTGCCGGTCACCTCACTCACAAAACCTCTAGGTGTGAACATGTTCATCAACTGCCGCAGCTGGTCGGCTACCGTGATGTGTTGTGGACAGTAGATGCCCATGCACGAGCAGGGGGATTCCGGCTCGCATTTGTGATGTCTGCATTTGAAGACCTGAGAGACGACGTGGTACACCTGATCTCTGTTGTCTCTGATGTCCGCGACCTTCGTTAGCCATGGGGAATGGTTCCTGTGACTGGTGATTTGGACCTGTTTTCTCTCACGGAAAGCTATATTGGATAACGCAGTGAGCAACACGTTAGGGCTCACAAAGCCCACTTCATACACAAGAATCAGATCGGCGCTTTGGCCTCTGCTGGCCTAGAGGGGTGGAGAGATGAGAAAGGTTTAGAGGGAGAAAACATGTATTAACACGTAAAGTGTTTAAGGTAGCGATGTATCAGCAAACGCAGCAACAGCAACAGCGAACTTAGCAGCAGCACCGATGGCAGCAGTAGCAAATACAACAACTCCACCAACATCATCTTCCAGCCTGTTGTCACACTCATTACATGTATACGGATGACCCACAGTCTGTAAGCTACTGCGGAGACCAGGGTTGTTCCTTCGTGTGCCACGGAAGTGTACTCGTATGCAGTGTACACTGTGTGGAACACAGGTGCACTGAAAACTTGTGCCTCATGCTAAGCCTGATGGTCACCCGGCCTCATACGGAAGACGGCTGCCCGGCCAAAAGGTTGGCGCCGGGCAGCCAGGACTTTGAGCTGGAGTGCCGCGGGCCCGAAGATAGACCCAGTGTGGTATGTCAGAGCAGGGGTTACAGTGGTAGTAGGCGAAAGAGGTGGTGACCGCGGCAGTGGAGGACCCGAGCACTCTAAGGAGGGTATGCGCAAGAAAAGCATCAATACGCTCACGGGCGTATTCGATAACATCCTCACTAAAGAATTCCATCGTGCTTATCCCAACCCTTCCCAGGGAGCTGGTAACAGCAACTGGATGACAAAGAGTTTAAGGCTCTTGAAGAAGCTAAAAAGGCGGCACCGGTGTTGTAAATCGGGCTCAGCGAGAGCCGTCAGGATCACTGTGGAGAATACTTTGACGGGTATGATTATTGTGGTTACAGCGCCCCGAGCTGCCTCCCCGGCACGTTCAAGCCACTCCCCCAGCTCGGACGTGCCGGAAACATCCGAGCGCTCGGCTCGCGCTCTGAGGAGACCAGCGCTGCACTGCACCAGGTGTTTGCCATCATCCATCAGGCACACCTGCGGCAATCAGGCAGCCCTCTACCAGAAGTTTCCCAGAACACCACTCCATGCTTCGACGTACTGAACCCTGTGACTCTCCCTCCGCAACTCTACCTGGACCCCTCCTTTCGGACTTGACTTCCTGGATCTCGGACCCGGACTTCCTCGGACAACCCCTTTTGGATCACGGACTGGACTTGCTTGCCAGGTGCACGCACGTTATTCAACACCTCCTGGTCATTTACATACCGCACCACACATAGGCTAAAAACACTCACACATAGTTATACACGCAAACCACAGGACACCACACATAGTTTATTCACACATCCCACTAACAGAACGCCTTTTTCACCATACATTTCCCTCCCACAATAACACCCCCCTTTGTAGATTTTGAAGTCATCTCGTGTCTGTCTGTCTTGGGTTTCGCCACACGGGTCAGGTTCTGGTGCGCGAGCATAACAGAATGTCGAAGCCATTATGGACCCAGGCAAACCCAAGGAGCAGATGGTCCCTGTGACGCCCCAGAGCCCCGTCCCCCTAGAGGCAGTAGTAAGAAGTCACAGTTGCCAACTTGCCTCTCTCCGCTCAGAGCTTACTACTGCCTTCACCCGTGTCACCGGAGAGATCTGCGATCTTTAGTCCGGCTCCCAGGCCGCGACGAGCGCGTTAGATGCCCTCACCGCGCAGATCGCTGCACTCTCCACAGCGGTCTCCAGGATGAGCGACCACCCTGCCCTGGCCCCGGTCCCTGCCCCCAGCTTGGCCTCCGGTTTCCCCGTTCCTGGTCCCGACGTTCCCCCTCCTCCGAGTCAACCCCCACTGGACCCCCGGTGCGAGCCTAACCTTCCCGGCCCCAAGGCCTTCGGTGGGGAGTTCGAGCTGTGCAGGGGTTTCCTTGGTCAGTGTGAGCTCCTGTTCAAACACCAGGCAGCCAGGTATAGGACAGGAGAGACCAAAGTAGCCCTTGTCATGTCCCTCCTTACCGGCAAAGCCCTCAGCTGGGCCATAGCAGCGGTAGGCCATACCGAGCAGCTCGCCTCGGACTATGGTGCCTTCCGCCGCGAGTTCAATCTGGTGTTCGATCACCCAGCTGACGGGCAGGATGCTGCCGGCCGCCTCCATTCCATCCAACAGGGAGCCAGGTCGGCGGCAGATTATACCTTGGAGGTATGGATACTCGCGGCAGACAGTGAGTGGGCTCTCCCCACCCTCACACTCCCCCTCGCAACCCTGGGTGGCTTCCGGATCCAGGCCGGAGGAGGAGCCCATGCAGTTGGGTCGGTCACGGCTCCTGCTGGAGGTTAGGGAGCAGAGGATGCGTGGCCACCTCTGCCTCTACTGCGGGAGGTCGGGCCACTACATCAAGGCCTGCCCGACTCGCCCAAAAAGACCCGGCTCACTAGTGAGGGGCGTCCTAGTGAGCCTGACGACCCTTCCTCAGCCCCAGCCCAAGACGGAGCACAACCACCTTTTTCCGGTCACTCTCACCTGGGGTAACGACTCACTGTCTGTTGGTGCACTCCTGGATTCGGGGGCGGACGAGTGTTTGATGGACATCTCGCTGGCCCGGCAGGCCGGCGTTCCACTCGTCCCCCTAGACACGGGAAGCTATCCGTTTCTTGGTTTTGCACGCCCCCACAGCGCCCCTGGTGTTAGGAAGACCGTGGTTGGAACGGCACGATCCCTACATCTCTTGGTCTACTGGGCGGATTTTGGGTTGGAGCGTCATGCCAACTGCCTTCGCTCCGCCCACTCCCCGTCCAGCGGCCTCAGACCCGTGCCTCCTCCCACGGGTCTCACTGGTGTTCCTTCCATTTATCACGATTTAGCCCCTGTATTTAGTAAAGACAGTGCACTTTCCCTCCCCCCTCACCGTCCCTATGATTGTGCCATAGATCTCTTTCCCGGGGCCGCCCTTCCCACCGGTCGGTTGTATAAACTCTCCATCCCGGAGAAGGAGGCTATGCGCAATTAAATCACAGAGTCCCTGGCCTCAGGAATCATAAGGCCCTCGTCTTCCCCGGTGGCAGCTGGCTTCTTTTTTGTGGCAAAGAAGGAGGGCAGCCTGAGGCCTTGCATAGATTACCGAATGCTAAATAACATCACGGTGAAAAATAAATATCCACTCCCCCTTATGAGTTCCACGTTCGAGCCATTCACTCACGCCACGGTGTTCACGAAGCTGGACCTGTGCAGCGCGTACCACCTGGTGCGCATCCGGGAAGGGGATGAATGGAAGACGGCCTTCAACACCCACCTAGGGCATTTCGAGTACCTCGTTATGCCCTTCGGCCTCACCAACGCCCCGGCCGTCTTCCAGGCGTGGGTCAACGACGTGCTCCGGGACATGCTGAACACGTTCGCGGTGGTGTACGTGGATGACATCCTCGTGTTCTCCAGGACTGAGGAGGAACACCACCAGCATGTCCGCCTGGTCCTCCAACGGCTGCTGGAGAACAGGCTCTTCGTGAAAGCCGAGAAGTGCTTGTTCCACTCCGCCTCCGTGGAGTTCCTTGGCCACATCGTGGAGAAGGGGCTCGTCCGCACTGACCCCAGGAAGACCCGAGCAGTGGAGGAGTGGGCACGGCCCACTAACAGGACGCAACTCCAGCGCTTCCTGGGGTTTGCAAACTTCTACCGGCGCCTCATCAGGGGGTTCAGCCATGTGGCCGCCCCCCTCACTGCACTCACCTCCAACCTCCGCCCCTTCTCCTGGACCTCAGAGGCAGAAGCCGCCTTCTTGGCCCTGAAGAGGCTGTTCACAACGGCTCCGGTGCTCGCCCACCCGGACCCGTGACGGCAGTTCATCGTGGAGGTGGACGCATCGGACACGGGCATCGGAGCCGTCCTCTCCCAGCGGTCGGAGGAGGACCAGAAGATCCACCCGTGCGCCTTCTTCTCCCGGCGTTTCAGTCCTGCGGAGAAGAATTATGACATCGGCAACAGGGAGTTGCTGGCCGTCCACGCCGCCCTAGAGGAGTGGAGACACTGGCTGGAGGGAGCAGGGCAGCCGTTCATCATATGGTCCGATCACAAGAACCTGACCTACGTGCGGACGGCTAAGAGGCTCAACCCCAGGCAGGCACGCTGGGCTCTCTTCTTCAGCCGGTTCGACTTCACCCTCACCTACCGCCCGGGCACCAAGAACGTCAGGGCAGACGCCCTCTCCCGTCTGTTTCCCGAGGGGTCCCCTGAAGCCCCAGACACCATCCTTCCCCCGGCCCGGGTGGTGGGTGTCGTCACCTGGGCCATCGAATCGGTGGTGAGAAGGGCCCAGCGCGCCCAGCCCGACCCAGGCAATGGACCCCGGAACCGGCTATTTGTGCCTCCCTCTGTCCGGCCCCAGGTGCTGGAGTGGGGCCACTCCAGCCATCTTGCCTGCCACCCCGGTGTCTACCGAACGGCGGCCTTCATCCGCAGGGGTTTCTGGTGGCCCATCATGGAGGCAGACACCAGAGAGTTCGTGGCAGCCTGCACCACCTGCACCCGCAGCAAGACTCTCCATCGCCCTCCAGCAGGTCTCCTGCGCCCCCTTCCTGTCCCCGGCCGACCTTGGTCCCACATTGCCTTGGACTTTGTAACTGGCCTCCCCGTGTCCCAAGGCAATGACACCATCCTGACCATTGTCGACCGGTTTTCCAAGGTCGTCCACTTTGTTGCCCTCACCAAACTCCCCTCTGCAGCCGAGACGGCGGACCTTCTCGGCTCCCACGTCGTCCGACCCCATGGGATTCCCCTGGACATTGTCTCTGACCGTGGTCCCCAGTTCACTTCGAAGGTATGGCAGGCCTTCTGTAAGGGGATTGGGGCCACGGTCAACCTCTCCTCCGGGTATCACCCCCAGATCAATGGGCAGGCAGAGCGGGCCAATCAAGCCCTGGAGGCGGCTTTGCGTTGCGTTACCACCAGCAACCCCGCCTCCTGGAGCAAGTACCTGCCCTGGGTGGAGTACTCGCTCAACTCCATGGAGAGTTCGGCTACCGGTTTGTCCCCCTTCGAGTGTTCACTGGGCTATCAACCCCCTCTGTTCCCCCATCAGGAGTTGGAGGTAGCGGTCCCGTCCACGAGGGCCCATCTCCGCCGATGCCGGCGCGTTTGGAAGACCGCCCGGGCCGCTATGTTGCAAGCTACAGAGCGGGCCCGGCGCAGCGCCAACCGGCGGAGAGTGCCGGCCCCAGCTTATCGACCTGGCCAGAGGGTATGGCTCCTGGCCCGGGACCTGCCCCTCCCTACCCTCAACCGGAAGCTGGCTCCCCGTTACGTCGGTCCCTACACCATCGACCGCATCGTCAACCCTTCGGCGGTGCGTCTCCATCTCCCTACCTCACTCAAGATCCATCCCGTCTTCCATGTCTCGCGCCTCAAACCGGTAGCCACCAGCCCCCTGTCTCCCCCTGTCCAAGCTCCTCCACCCCCCAGGGTCCTCGACGGTGGTGACATGGTCTGGGATGTCGACCAGCTGCTCGCCGTACGCCGCCGGGGGCGTGGGTACCAATACCTGGTGGACTGGGTTGGCCTCCGGGCCCGAGGACCGCAGCTGGGTTCCCCGGTCCTACCTGGCCGACCCCGCACTCCTGGAGGAGTTCTATCGGGCCCACCCCAACGCCATCGGACGGTCGCC
>NW_026611106.1:7500-10000 GCF_029633865.1 Lampris incognitus
TGCCGCCGCCGCTGCCGCTCTGTACGGACGGGTAAGTGACGGATCCCGCGGCCGGGTTCGGTAAACACCGGTCGGGAATTCGACCCTTCCTTTGAGGTGGAAAGAAGAAAAACCCCAGACGTTGCTCTTCTTTTTCTTTTTCAAGCGTGCGAGTGTAGCATGGTTAAAAACGTCATAACCAACATATGTTGTATCGTTTACACAAAGTATCACGACGTGATTATTATTATTGTCATTACCAACGCTTATAGTAGCCCATCCCAGTTAGTAACCCCTCCCTGTTGTGACGCCATTTCCTGTTAGAGGCCCAAAACGTATGTACGTGTTCATTTTTGTCTGCCCCTGTAATTTATTTTATCCATTCCTAATGTGGGTCCCAATTCCTGCGTATGCTACAGTAGGAGCTGATCTAAAGTTTCCTGAAATCTGTCCTGTTTATACGCGACTGCTATGTTTTATGTGTTTTTGTAAAAAAAAAAAAAAAAAACCTGTATTGCGAGCTACGCGCTCTTTCCCGCTTTGGACATGTAGAAAGAGGCTACAGTAGGAGCTGATCTGAAGCTTCCAGAAACCTGCTCTGTTTATATGCGACAGAATACAGATCCCATGAAGGAGACAAGTTGTCCTGTCTTTCCTACACAACGCAATGAAAAAGTAGACCGGTCACACGAGGACTTTGAGAAAATGTCTTCCGGAAAGCCCCGCGAGGTAAACACGGAGCTGTTCCACCCCTCCCCATACAGATGTTGGAGGGGGAGGGGGGGGGGGGGCGGCAAGCCTCGCGAGGGGAGCCGTGGAAGAGCAACTGGGATAGACGGTCCGGCTGAGCACCGCCGAGCACGCTGTCGAGCTGTGCAACGGAGAGGACGACTACGCGGTAGAGCCCCTCCCACTCCGCACTCTGCTCGCCACTAAGAACATTAAATAAAGGACATCGATCCGCCAGACCGGAGGAACCGACCGCCCGAACGCCGGCAAAGCCGGCCGGCGGACACCCTCCGAAGGCGTGTTAAGTTGGCCCATCGATCAGGACACAAACACGCAACAAATCCAGTCCGGGGTGTGGTGTAAGCAGCCCTACCAGAGAAATCACCTAACCCTAACCCTAAACGTACGGCAGACGCGTCCCCTGGCTCTCACATTGACAACTGAGAGGCTTCTGAAAACCTGGCCACGCCCATCAGTAAAAACCACTACAGCAAGTGACGACATATGTACCTTCAAAGTGCTGTACTACAGGGTGCTGTTCAAAAGGTATCTATCCCGTTTACTCTCTATGCTTCATATATCATCATATTATTGAAAAGCGCAAGCCTTTAGGAACAACAGCAACTCAAGTCGCCAACGCTCTGTTCACTCAATAACTGCAGAGATCCAAACTTCTCCTGGCATTAACATCGGCACCAAAACTGTGCGCCGGGAGCTTCGTGGAATATGGGTTTCTATGGATTCAGAATGAGATGTCAGAAAAGCTCCTGTAGGTGTAATGGTCAGTTATGTCAATACTTTTGGACATATATTGTGCGTGTGCGTGTGTCTGTGATACCTAACATAAACACACCTGTATTACTAGAATTGATAGTTCACGCCACAAAAGTGAGGGGCAAACATAGAAAAGCGTGCAACCCAGCCACTGAGGATGCACAAGCCAGTGCATTCTTAGTGCAGGTCCCAAGCCCGGACAAATGGGGAGGGTTACGTCAGGAAGGGCATCCGGCGTCAAATCTTTGCCAAATCAAATATGCGGATCATAAATAAGATTTCCATACCGGATCGGTCGAGGCTCGGGTTACCGACGACCGCCATCGGTACTGTTAACCAGCGGAGTGCCGGTGGAAACTAGGCTACTGTTGGGCGAAGGAAAAGGAGAGGGGGAAGGCATGTCCAGAGGCAGCTAGAGAGGAGGAAGGGTAGGCGTGTGGAGGTGAGAGTCAGTCGGAACTTTGAATGTTGGCACTATGGCTAGTAAAGGGAGAGAGCTGGCTGACGTGATGGAAAGAAGAAAGGTGACAAGAGACAAGGTGGAAGGGGAGTAAGGCCAGGAGTATCGCAGGTGGGTTCAAACTCTTCTACCATGGTGCGAATGGGAGGAGAAATGGGGTAGGGGTCATTCTGAAGGAAGAGTATGTCAAGAGCGTGCTGGAGGTGAACACAGTGTCAGACAGAGTGAGGATTATGAAGCTGGAAATCGAAGGTGTATTGCTGACGGTTATCAGCGCATATGCCCCGCAAGTCGGGTGTAAGATGGACGAAAAAGAAGAATTCTGGAGTTGAGTTGGACGACGTGGTGGAAAGGGTACCCAAGGAGGAGGGAGTGGTGATTGGAGCGGACTTCGATGGACACGTTGCTGAAGGGAACAGAGGTGGTGAGGAGTTGATGGTAAGGTATGGAATCGAGGAGAGAAATGTGGAAGGACAGATGGTGTTCGATTTTGCGAAAAGGATGGAAATGGCTGAGGTGAATACATATTTCAAGAAGAGGGAGGAGCACAGGGTGACG
>NW_026611106.1:32500-35000 GCF_029633865.1 Lampris incognitus
GCCGCTGCCGCTGCCGCTGCCGCCGCCGCCGCCGCTCTGTACGGACGGGTAAGTGACGGATCCCGCGGCCGGGTTCGGTAAACACCGGTCGGGAATTCGACCCTTCCTTTGAGGTGGAAAGAAGAAAAACCCCAGACGTTGCTCTTCTTTTTCTTTTTCAAGCGTGCGAGTGTAGCATGGTTAAAAACGTCATAACCAACATATGTTGTATCGTTTACACAAAGTATCACGACGTGATTATTATTATTGTCATTACCAACGCTTATAGTAGCCCATCCCAGTTAGTAACCCCTCCCTGTTGTGACGCCATTTCCTGTTAGAGGCCCAAAACGTATGTACGTGTTCATTTTTGTCTGCCCCTGTAATTTATTTTATCCATTCCTAATGTGGGTCCCAATTCCTGCGTATGCTACAGTAGGAGCTGATCTAAAGTTTCCTGAAATCTGTCCTGTTTATACGCGACTGCTATGTTTTATGTGTTTTTGTAAAAAAAAAAAAAAAAAACCTGTATTGCGAGCTACGCGCTCTTTCCCGCTTTGGACATGTAGAAAGAGGCTACAGTAGGAGCTGATCTGAAGCTTCCAGAAACCTGCTCTGTTTATATGCGACAGAATACAGATCCCATGAAGGAGACAAGTTGTCCTGTCTTTCCTACACAACGCAATGAAAAAGTAGACCGGTCACACGAGGACTTTGAGAAAATGTCTTCCGGAAAGCCCCGCGAGGTAAACACGGAGCTGTTCCACCCCTCCCCATACAGATGTTGGAGGGGGAGGGGGGGGGGGGGCGGCAAGCCTCGCGAGGGGAGCCGTGGAAGAGCAACTGGGATAGACGGTCCGGCTGAGCACCGCCGAGCACGCTGTCGAGCTGTGCAACGGAGAGGACGACTACGCGGTAGAGCCCCTCCCACTCCGCACTCTGCTCGCCACTAAGAACATTAAATAAAGGACATCGATCCGCCAGACCGGAGGAACCGACCGCCCGAACGCCGGCAAAGCCGGCCGGCGGACACCCTCCGAAGGCGTGTTAAGTTGGCCCATCGATCAGGACACAAACACGCAACAAATCCAGTCCGGGGTGTGGTGTAAGCAGCCCTACCAGAGAAATCACCTAACCCTAACCCTAAACGTACGGCAGACGCGTCCCCTGGCTCTCACATTGACAACTGAGAGGCTTCTGAAAACCTGGCCACGCCCATCAGTAAAAACCACTACAGCAAGTGACGACATATGTACCTTCAAAGTGCTGTACTACAGGGTGCTGTTCAAAAGGTATCTATCCCGTTTACTCTCTATGCTTCATATATCATCATATTATTGAAAAGCGCAAGCCTTTAGGAACAACAGCAACTCAAGTCGCCAACGCTCTGTTCACTCAATAACTGCAGAGATCCAAACTTCTCCTGGCATTAACATCGGCACCAAAACTGTGCGCCGGGAGCTTCGTGGAATATGGGTTTCTATGGATTCAGAATGAGATGTCAGAAAAGCTCCTGTAGGTGTAATGGTCAGTTATGTCAATACTTTTGGACATATATTGTGCGTGTGCGTGTGTCTGTGATACCTAACATAAACACACCTGTATTACTAGAATTGATAGTTCACGCCACAAAAGTGAGGGGCAAACATAGAAAAGCGTGCAACCCAGCCACTGAGGATGCACAAGCCAGTGCATTCTTAGTGCAGGTCCCAAGCCCGGACAAATGGGGAGGGTTACGTCAGGAAGGGCATCCGGCGTCAAATCTTTGCCAAATCAAATATGCGGATCATAAATAAGATTTCCATACCGGATCGGTCGAGGCTCGGGTTACCGACGACCGCCATCGGTACTGTTAACCAGCGGAGTGCCGGTGGAAACTAGGCTACTGTTGGGCGAAGGAAAAGGAGAGGGGGAAGGCATGTCCAGAGGCAGCTAGAGAGGAGGAAGGGTAGGCGTGTGGAGGTGAGAGTCAGTCGGAACTTTGAATGTTGGCACTATGGCTAGTAAAGGGAGAGAGCTGGCTGACGTGATGGAAAGAAGAAAGGTGACAAGAGACAAGGTGGAAGGGGAGTAAGGCCAGGAGTATCGCAGGTGGGTTCAAACTCTTCTACCATGGTGCGAATGGGAGGAGAAATGGGGTAGGGGTCATTCTGAAGGAAGAGTATGTCAAGAGCGTGCTGGAGGTGAACACAGTGTCAGACAGAGTGAGGATTATGAAGCTGGAAATCGAAGGTGTATTGCTGACGGTTATCAGCGCATATGCCCCGCAAGTCGGGTGTAAGATGGACGAAAAAGAAGAATTCTGGAGTTGAGTTGGACGACGTGGTGGAAAGGGTACCCAAGGAGGAGGGAGTGGTGATTGGAGCGGACTTCGATGGACACGTTGCTGAAGGGAACAGAGGTGGTGAGGAGTTGATGGTAAGGTATGGAATCGAGGAGAGAAATGTGGAAGGACAGATGGTGTTCGATTTTGCG
Source organism: Lampris incognitus (assembly GCF_029633865.1). Classification (NCBI taxonomy): domain Eukaryota; kingdom Metazoa; phylum Chordata; class Actinopteri; order Lampriformes; family Lampridae; genus Lampris; species Lampris incognitus. The sequence continues at coordinate 34,955 of NW_026611106.1, forward strand.
AAAAGGATGGAAATGGCTGAGGTGAATACATATTTCAAGAAGAGGG
>NW_026611106.1:45000-47500 GCF_029633865.1 Lampris incognitus
GGGTAAGTGACGGATCCCGCGGCCGGGTTCGGTAAACACCGGTCGGGAATTCGACCCTTCCTTTGAGGTGGAAAGAAGAAAAACCCCAGACGTTGCTCTTCTTTTTCTTTTTCAAGCGTGCGAGTGTAGCATGGTTAAAAACGTCATAACCAACATATGTTGTATCGTTTACACAAAGTATCACGACGTGATTATTATTATTGTCATTACCAACGCTTATAGTAGCCCATCCCAGTTAGTAACCCCTCCCTGTTGTGACGCCATTTCCTGTTAGAGGCCCAAAACGTATGTACGTGTTCATTTTTGTCTGCCCCTGTAATTTATTTTATCCATTCCTAATGTGGGTCCCAATTCCTGCGTATGCTACAGTAGGAGCTGATCTAAAGTTTCCTGAAATCTGTCCTGTTTATACGCGACTGCTATGTTTTATGTGTTTTTGTAAAAAAAAAAAAAAAAAACCTGTATTGCGAGCTACGCGCTCTTTCCCGCTTTGGACATGTAGAAAGAGGCTACAGTAGGAGCTGATCTGAAGCTTCCAGAAACCTGCTCTGTTTATATGCGACAGAATACAGATCCCATGAAGGAGACAAGTTGTCCTGTCTTTCCTACACAACGCAATGAAAAAGTAGACCGGTCACACGAGGACTTTGAGAAAATGTCTTCCGGAAAGCCCCGCGAGGTAAACACGGAGCTGTTCCACCCCTCCCCATACAGATGTTGGAGGGGGAGGGGGGGGGGGGGCGGCAAGCCTCGCGAGGGGAGCCGTGGAAGAGCAACTGGGATAGACGGTCCGGCTGAGCACCGCCGAGCACGCTGTCGAGCTGTGCAACGGAGAGGACGACTACGCGGTAGAGCCCCTCCCACTCCGCACTCTGCTCGCCACTAAGAACATTAAATAAAGGACATCGATCCGCCAGACCGGAGGAACCGACCGCCCGAACGCCGGCAAAGCCGGCCGGCGGACACCCTCCGAAGGCGTGTTAAGTTGGCCCATCGATCAGGACACAAACACGCAACAAATCCAGTCCGGGGTGTGGTGTAAGCAGCCCTACCAGAGAAATCACCTAACCCTAACCCTAAACGTACGGCAGACGCGTCCCCTGGCTCTCACATTGACAACTGAGAGGCTTCTGAAAACCTGGCCACGCCCATCAGTAAAAACCACTACAGCAAGTGACGACATATGTACCTTCAAAGTGCTGTACTACAGGGTGCTGTTCAAAAGGTATCTATCCCGTTTACTCTCTATGCTTCATATATCATCATATTATTGAAAAGCGCAAGCCTTTAGGAACAACAGCAACTCAAGTCGCCAACGCTCTGTTCACTCAATAACTGCAGAGATCCAAACTTCTCCTGGCATTAACATCGGCACCAAAACTGTGCGCCGGGAGCTTCGTGGAATATGGGTTTCTATGGATTCAGAATGAGATGTCAGAAAAGCTCCTGTAGGTGTAATGGTCAGTTATGTCAATACTTTTGGACATATATTGTGCGTGTGCGTGTGTCTGTGATACCTAACATAAACACACCTGTATTACTAGAATTGATAGTTCACGCCACAAAAGTGAGGGGCAAACATAGAAAAGCGTGCAACCCAGCCACTGAGGATGCACAAGCCAGTGCATTCTTAGTGCAGGTCCCAAGCCCGGACAAATGGGGAGGGTTACGTCAGGAAGGGCATCCGGCGTCAAATCTTTGCCAAATCAAATATGCGGATCATAAATAAGATTTCCATACCGGATCGGTCGAGGCTCGGGTTACCGACGACCGCCATCGGTACTGTTAACCAGCGGAGTGCCGGTGGAAACTAGGCTACTGTTGGGCGAAGGAAAAGGAGAGGGGGAAGGCATGTCCAGAGGCAGCTAGAGAGGAGGAAGGGTAGGCGTGTGGAGGTGAGAGTCAGTCGGAACTTTGAATGTTGGCACTATGGCTAGTAAAGGGAGAGAGCTGGCTGACGTGATGGAAAGAAGAAAGGTGACAAGAGACAAGGTGGAAGGGGAGTAAGGCCAGGAGTATCGCAGGTGGGTTCAAACTCTTCTACCATGGTGCGAATGGGAGGAGAAATGGGGTAGGGGTCATTCTGAAGGAAGAGTATGTCAAGAGCGTGCTGGAGGTGAACACAGTGTCAGACAGAGTGAGGATTATGAAGCTGGAAATCGAAGGTGTATTGCTGACGGTTATCAGCGCATATGCCCCGCAAGTCGGGTGTAAGATGGACGAAAAAGAAGAATTCTGGAGTTGAGTTGGACGACGTGGTGGAAAGGGTACCCAAGGAGGAGGGAGTGGTGATTGGAGCGGACTTCGATGGACACGTTGCTGAAGGGAACAGAGGTGGTGAGGAGTTGATGGTAAGGTATGGAATCGAGGAGAGAAATGTGGAAGGACAGATGGTGTTCGATTTTGCGAAAAGGATGGAAATGGCTGAGGTGAATACATATTTCAAGAAGAGGGAGGAGCACAGGGTGACGACGTATACGAGTGGAGGAAAGTGCACACA
>NW_026611106.1:57500-60000 GCF_029633865.1 Lampris incognitus
CGCTCTGTACGGACGGGTAAGTGACGGATCCCGCGGCCGGGTTCGGTAAAAACACCGGTCGGGAATTCGACCCTTCCTTTGAGGTGGAAAGAAGAAAAACCCCAGACGTTGCTCTTCTTTTTCTTTTTCAAGCGTGCGAGTGTAGCATGGTTAAAAACGTCATAACCAACATATGTTGTATCGTTTACACAAAGTATCACGACGTGATTATTATTATTGTCATTACCAACGCTTATAGTAGCCCATCCCAGTTAGTAACCCCTCCCTGTTGTGACGCCATTTCCTGTTAGAGGCCCAAAACGTATGTACGTGTTCATTTTTGTCTGCCCCTGTAATTTATTTTATCCATTCCTAATGTGGGTCCCAATTCCTGCGTATGCTACAGTAGGAGCTGATCTAAAGTTTCCTGAAATCTGTCCTGTTTATACGCGACTGCTATGTTTTATGTGTTTTTGTAAAAAAAAAAAAAAAAAACCTGTATTGCGAGCTACGCGCTCTTTCCCGCTTTGGACATGTAGAAAGAGGCTACAGTAGGAGCTGATCTGAAGCTTCCAGAAACCTGCTCTGTTTATATGCGACAGAATACAGATCCCATGAAGGAGACAAGTTGTCCTGTCTTTCCTACACAACGCAATGAAAAAGTAGACCGGTCACACGAGGACTTTGAGAAAATGTCTTCCGGAAAGCCCCGCGAGGTAAACACGGAGCTGTTCCACCCCTCCCCATACAGATGTTGGAGGGGGAGGGGGGGGGGGGGCGGCAAGCCTCGCGAGGGGAGCCGTGGAAGAGCAACTGGGATAGACGGTCCGGCTGAGCACCGCCGAGCACGCTGTCGAGCTGTGCAACGGAGAGGACGACTACGCGGTAGAGCCCCTCCCACTCCGCACTCTGCTCGCCACTAAGAACATTAAATAAAGGACATCGATCCGCCAGACCGGAGGAACCGACCGCCCGAACGCCGGCAAAGCCGGCCGGCGGACACCCTCCGAAGGCGTGTTAAGTTGGCCCATCGATCAGGACACAAACACGCAACAAATCCAGTCCGGGGTGTGGTGTAAGCAGCCCTACCAGAGAAATCACCTAACCCTAACCCTAAACGTACGGCAGACGCGTCCCCTGGCTCTCACATTGACAACTGAGAGGCTTCTGAAAACCTGGCCACGCCCATCAGTAAAAACCACTACAGCAAGTGACGACATATGTACCTTCAAAGTGCTGTACTACAGGGTGCTGTTCAAAAGGTATCTATCCCGTTTACTCTCTATGCTTCATATATCATCATATTATTGAAAAGCGCAAGCCTTTAGGAACAACAGCAACTCAAGTCGCCAACGCTCTGTTCACTCAATAACTGCAGAGATCCAAACTTCTCCTGGCATTAACATCGGCACCAAAACTGTGCGCCGGGAGCTTCGTGGAATATGGGTTTCTATGGATTCAGAATGAGATGTCAGAAAAGCTCCTGTAGGTGTAATGGTCAGTTATGTCAATACTTTTGGACATATATTGTGCGTGTGCGTGTGTCTGTGATACCTAACATAAACACACCTGTATTACTAGAATTGATAGTTCACGCCACAAAAGTGAGGGGCAAACATAGAAAAGCGTGCAACCCAGCCACTGAGGATGCACAAGCCAGTGCATTCTTAGTGCAGGTCCCAAGCCCGGACAAATGGGGAGGGTTACGTCAGGAAGGGCATCCGGCGTCAAATCTTTGCCAAATCAAATATGCGGATCATAAATAAGATTTCCATACCGGATCGGTCGAGGCTCGGGTTACCGACGACCGCCATCGGTACTGTTAACCAGCGGAGTGCCGGTGGAAACTAGGCTACTGTTGGGCGAAGGAAAAGGAGAGGGGGAAGGCATGTCCAGAGGCAGCTAGAGAGGAGGAAGGGTAGGCGTGTGGAGGTGAGAGTCAGTCGGAACTTTGAATGTTGGCACTATGGCTAGTAAAGGGAGAGAGCTGGCTGACGTGATGGAAAGAAGAAAGGTGACAAGAGACAAGGTGGAAGGGGAGTAAGGCCAGGAGTATCGCAGGTGGGTTCAAACTCTTCTACCATGGTGCGAATGGGAGGAGAAATGGGGTAGGGGTCATTCTGAAGGAAGAGTATGTCAAGAGCGTGCTGGAGGTGAACACAGTGTCAGACAGAGTGAGGATTATGAAGCTGGAAATCGAAGGTGTATTGCTGACGGTTATCAGCGCATATGCCCCGCAAGTCGGGTGTAAGATGGACGAAAAAGAAGAATTCTGGAGTTGAGTTGGACGACGTGGTGGAAAGGGTACCCAAGGAGGAGGGAGTGGTGATTGGAGCGGACTTCGATGGACACGTTGCTGAAGGGAACAGAGGTGGTGAGGAGTTGATGGTAAGGTATGGAATCGAGGAGAGAAATGTGGAAGGACAGATGGTGTTCGATTTTGCGAAAAGGATGGAAATGGCTGAGGTGAATACATATTTCAAGAAGAGGGAGGAGCACAGGGTGACGACGTATACGAGTG
>NW_026611106.1:70000-72500 GCF_029633865.1 Lampris incognitus
GCTGCCGCTCTGTACGGACGGGTAAGTGACGGATCCCGCGGCCGGGTTCGGTAAACACCGGTCGGGAATTCGACCCTTCCTTTGAGGTGGAAAGAAGAAAAACCCCAGACGTTGCTCTTCTTTTTCTTTTTCAAGCGTGCGAGTGTAGCATGGTTAAAAACGTCATAACCAACATATGTTGTATCGTTTACACAAAGTATCACGACGTGATTATTATTATTGTCATTACCAACGCTTATAGTAGCCCATCCCAGTTAGTAACCCCTCCCTGTTGTGACGCCATTTCCTGTTAGAGGCCCAAAACGTATGTACGTGTTCATTTTTGTCTGCCCCTGTAATTTATTTTATCCATTCCTAATGTGGGTCCCAATTCCTGCGTATGCTACAGTAGGAGCTGATCTAAAGTTTCCTGAAATCTGTCCTGTTTATACGCGACTGCTATGTTTTATGTGTTTTTGTAAAAAAAAAAAAAAAAAACCTGTATTGCGAGCTACGCGCTCTTTCCCGCTTTGGACATGTAGAAAGAGGCTACAGTAGGAGCTGATCTGAAGCTTCCAGAAACCTGCTCTGTTTATATGCGACAGAATACAGATCCCATGAAGGAGACAAGTTGTCCTGTCTTTCCTACACAACGCAATGAAAAAGTAGACCGGTCACACGAGGACTTTGAGAAAATGTCTTCCGGAAAGCCCCGCGAGGTAAACACGGAGCTGTTCCACCCCTCCCCATACAGATGTTGGAGGGGGAGGGGGGGGGGGGGGCGGCAAGCCTCGCGAGGGGAGCCGTGGAAGAGCAACTGGGATAGACGGTCCGGCTGAGCACCGCCGAGCACGCTGTCGAGCTGTGCAACGGAGAGGACGACTACGCGGTAGAGCCCCTCCCACTCCGCACTCTGCTCGCCACTAAGAACATTAAATAAAGGACATCGATCCGCCAGACCGGAGGAACCGACCGCCCGAACGCCGGCAAAGCCGGCCGGCGGACACCCTCCGAAGGCGTGTTAAGTTGGCCCATCGATCAGGACACAAACACGCAACAAATCCAGTCCGGGGTGTGGTGTAAGCAGCCCTACCAGAGAAATCACCTAACCCTAACCCTAAACGTACGGCAGACGCGTCCCCTGGCTCTCACATTGACAACTGAGAGGCTTCTGAAAACCTGGCCACGCCCATCAGTAAAAACCACTACAGCAAGTGACGACATATGTACCTTCAAAGTGCTGTACTACAGGGTGCTGTTCAAAAGGTATCTATCCCGTTTACTCTCTATGCTTCATATATCATCATATTATTGAAAAGCGCAAGCCTTTAGGAACAACAGCAACTCAAGTCGCCAACGCTCTGTTCACTCAATAACTGCAGAGATCCAAACTTCTCCTGGCATTAACATCGGCACCAAAACTGTGCGCCGGGAGCTTCGTGGAATATGGGTTTCTATGGATTCAGAATGAGATGTCAGAAAAGCTCCTGTAGGTGTAATGGTCAGTTATGTCAATACTTTTGGACATATATTGTGCGTGTGCGTGTGTCTGTGATACCTAACATAAACACACCTGTATTACTAGAATTGATAGTTCACGCCACAAAAGTGAGGGGCAAACATAGAAAAGCGTGCAACCCAGCCACTGAGGATGCACAAGCCAGTGCATTCTTAGTGCAGGTCCCAAGCCCGGACAAATGGGGAGGGTTACGTCAGGAAGGGCATCCGGCGTCAAATCTTTGCCAAATCAAATATGCGGATCATAAATAAGATTTCCATACCGGATCGGTCGAGGCTCGGGTTACCGACGACCGCCATCGGTACTGTTAACCAGCGGAGTGCCGGTGGAAACTAGGCTACTGTTGGGCGAAGGAAAAGGAGAGGGGGAAGGCATGTCCAGAGGCAGCTAGAGAGGAGGAAGGGTAGGCGTGTGGAGGTGAGAGTCAGTCGGAACTTTGAATGTTGGCACTATGGCTAGTAAAGGGAGAGAGCTGGCTGACGTGATGGAAAGAAGAAAGGTGACAAGAGACAAGGTGGAAGGGGAGTAAGGCCAGGAGTATCGCAGGTGGGTTCAAACTCTTCTACCATGGTGCGAATGGGAGGAGAAATGGGGTAGGGGTCATTCTGAAGGAAGAGTATGTCAAGAGCGTGCTGGAGGTGAACACAGTGTCAGACAGAGTGAGGATTATGAAGCTGGAAATCGAAGGTGTATTGCTGACGGTTATCAGCGCATATGCCCCGCAAGTCGGGTGTAAGATGGACGAAAAAGAAGAATTCTGGAGTTGAGTTGGACGACGTGGTGGAAAGGGTACCCAAGGAGGAGGGAGTGGTGATTGGAGCGGACTTCGATGGACACGTTGCTGAAGGGAACAGAGGTGGTGAGGAGTTGATGGTAAGGTATGGAATCGAGGAGAGAAATGTGGAAGGACAGATGGTGTTCGATTTTGCGAAAAGGATGGAAATGGCTGAGGTGAATACATATTTCAAGAAGAGGGAGGAGCACAGGGTGACGACGTATACG
>NW_026611106.1:82500-85000 GCF_029633865.1 Lampris incognitus
CGCTGCCGCCGCCGCCGCCGCCGCTGCCGCCGCCGCTGCCGCTGCCGCTGCCGCTGCCGCCGCCGCCGCTGCCGCTCTGTACGGACGGGTAAGTGACGGATCCCGCGGCCGGGTTCGGTAAACACCGGTCGGGAATTCGACCCTTCCTTTGAGGTGGAAAGAAGAAAAACCCCAGACGTTGCTCTTCTTTTTCTTTTTCAAGCGTGCGAGTGTAGCATGGTTAAAAACGTCATAACCAACATATGTTGTATCGTTTACACAAAGTATCACGACGTGATTATTATTATTGTCATTACCAACGCTTATAGTAGCCCATCCCAGTTAGTAACCCCTCCCTGTTGTGACGCCATTTCCTGTTAGAGGCCCAAAACGTATGTACGTGTTCATTTTTGTCTGCCCCTGTAATTTATTTTATCCATTCCTAATGTGGGTCCCAATTCCTGCGTATGCTACAGTAGGAGCTGATCTAAAGTTTCCTGAAATCTGTCCTGTTTATACGCGACTGCTATGTTTTATGTGTTTTTGTAAAAAAAAAAAAAAAAAACCTGTATTGCGAGCTACGCGCTCTTTCCCGCTTTGGACATGTAGAAAGAGGCTACAGTAGGAGCTGATCTGAAGCTTCCAGAAACCTGCTCTGTTTATATGCGACAGAATACAGATCCCATGAAGGAGACAAGTTGTCCTGTCTTTCCTACACAACGCAATGAAAAAGTAGACCGGTCACACGAGGACTTTGAGAAAATGTCTTCCGGAAAGCCCCGCGAGGTAAACACGGAGCTGTTCCACCCCTCCCCATACAGATGTTGGAGGGGGAGGGGGGGGGGGGGCGGCAAGCCTCGCGAGGGGAGCCGTGGAAGAGCAACTGGGATAGACGGTCCGGCTGAGCACCGCCGAGCACGCTGTCGAGCTGTGCAACGGAGAGGACGACTACGCGGTAGAGCCCCTCCCACTCCGCACTCTGCTCGCCACTAAGAACATTAAATAAAGGACATCGATCCGCCAGACCGGAGGAACCGACCGCCCGAACGCCGGCAAAGCCGGCCGGCGGACACCCTCCGAAGGCGTGTTAAGTTGGCCCATCGATCAGGACACAAACACGCAACAAATCCAGTCCGGGGTGTGGTGTAAGCAGCCCTACCAGAGAAATCACCTAACCCTAACCCTAAACGTACGGCAGACGCGTCCCCTGGCTCTCACATTGACAACTGAGAGGCTTCTGAAAACCTGGCCACGCCCATCAGTAAAAACCACTACAGCAAGTGACGACATATGTACCTTCAAAGTGCTGTACTACAGGGTGCTGTTCAAAAGGTATCTATCCCGTTTACTCTCTATGCTTCATATATCATCATATTATTGAAAAGCGCAAGCCTTTAGGAACAACAGCAACTCAAGTCGCCAACGCTCTGTTCACTCAATAACTGCAGAGATCCAAACTTCTCCTGGCATTAACATCGGCACCAAAACTGTGCGCCGGGAGCTTCGTGGAATATGGGTTTCTATGGATTCAGAATGAGATGTCAGAAAAGCTCCTGTAGGTGTAATGGTCAGTTATGTCAATACTTTTGGACATATATTGTGCGTGTGCGTGTGTCTGTGATACCTAACATAAACACACCTGTATTACTAGAATTGATAGTTCACGCCACAAAAGTGAGGGGCAAACATAGAAAAGCGTGCAACCCAGCCACTGAGGATGCACAAGCCAGTGCATTCTTAGTGCAGGTCCCAAGCCCGGACAAATGGGGAGGGTTACGTCAGGAAGGGCATCCGGCGTCAAATCTTTGCCAAATCAAATATGCGGATCATAAATAAGATTTCCATACCGGATCGGTCGAGGCTCGGGTTACCGACGACCGCCATCGGTACTGTTAACCAGCGGAGTGCCGGTGGAAACTAGGCTACTGTTGGGCGAAGGAAAAGGAGAGGGGGAAGGCATGTCCAGAGGCAGCTAGAGAGGAGGAAGGGTAGGCGTGTGGAGGTGAGAGTCAGTCGGAACTTTGAATGTTGGCACTATGGCTAGTAAAGGGAGAGAGCTGGCTGACGTGATGGAAAGAAGAAAGGTGACAAGAGACAAGGTGGAAGGGGAGTAAGGCCAGGAGTATCGCAGGTGGGTTCAAACTCTTCTACCATGGTGCGAATGGGAGGAGAAATGGGGTAGGGGTCATTCTGAAGGAAGAGTATGTCAAGAGCGTGCTGGAGGTGAACACAGTGTCAGACAGAGTGAGGATTATGAAGCTGGAAATCGAAGGTGTATTGCTGACGGTTATCAGCGCATATGCCCCGCAAGTCGGGTGTAAGATGGACGAAAAAGAAGAATTCTGGAGTTGAGTTGGACGACGTGGTGGAAAGGGTACCCAAGGAGGAGGGAGTGGTGATTGGAGCGGACTTCGATGGACACGTTGCTGAAGGGAACAGAGGTGGTGAGGAGTTGATGGTAAGGTATGGAATCGAGGAGAGAAATGTGGAAGGACAGATGGTGTTCGATTTTGCGAAAAGG
>NW_026611106.1:95000-97500 GCF_029633865.1 Lampris incognitus
GCCGCTGCCGCTGCCGCTGCCGCCGCCGCCGCCGCCGCTGCCGCTGCCGCTGCCGCTGCCGCCGCCGCCGCCGCCGCTCTGTACGGACGGGTAAGTGACGGATCCCGCGGCCGGGTTCGGTAAACACCGGTCGGGAATTCGACCCTTCCTTTGAGGTGGAAAGAAGAAAAACCCCAGACGTTGCTCTTCTTTTTCTTTTTCAAGCGTGCGAGTGTAGCATGGTTAAAAACGTCATAACCAACATATGTTGTATCGTTTACACAAAGTATCACGACGTGATTATTATTATTGTCATTACCAACGCTTATAGTAGCCCATCCCAGTTAGTAACCCCTCCCTGTTGTGACGCCATTTCCTGTTAGAGGCCCAAAACGTATGTACGTGTTCATTTTTGTCTGCCCCTGTAATTTATTTTATCCATTCCTAATGTGGGTCCCAATTCCTGCGTATGCTACAGTAGGAGCTGATCTAAAGTTTCCTGAAATCTGTCCTGTTTATACGCGACTGCTATGTTTTATGTGTTTTTGTAAAAAAAAAAAAAAAAAACCTGTATTGCGAGCTACGCGCTCTTTCCCGCTTTGGACATGTAGAAAGAGGCTACAGTAGGAGCTGATCTGAAGCTTCCAGAAACCTGCTCTGTTTATATGCGACAGAATACAGATCCCATGAAGGAGACAAGTTGTCCTGTCTTTCCTACACAACGCAATGAAAAAGTAGACCGGTCACACGAGGACTTTGAGAAAATGTCTTCCGGAAAGCCCCGCGAGGTAAACACGGAGCTGTTCCACCCCTCCCCATACAGATGTTGGAGGGGGAGGGGGGGGGGGGGCGGCAAGCCTCGCGAGGGGAGCCGTGGAAGAGCAACTGGGATAGACGGTCCGGCTGAGCACCGCCGAGCACGCTGTCGAGCTGTGCAACGGAGAGGACGACTACGCGGTAGAGCCCCTCCCACTCCGCACTCTGCTCGCCACTAAGAACATTAAATAAAGGACATCGATCCGCCAGACCGGAGGAACCGACCGCCCGAACGCCGGCAAAGCCGGCCGGCGGACACCCTCCGAAGGCGTGTTAAGTTGGCCCATCGATCAGGACACAAACACGCAACAAATCCAGTCCGGGGTGTGGTGTAAGCAGCCCTACCAGAGAAATCACCTAACCCTAACCCTAAACGTACGGCAGACGCGTCCCCTGGCTCTCACATTGACAACTGAGAGGCTTCTGAAAACCTGGCCACGCCCATCAGTAAAAACCACTACAGCAAGTGACGACATATGTACCTTCAAAGTGCTGTACTACAGGGTGCTGTTCAAAAGGTATCTATCCCGTTTACTCTCTATGCTTCATATATCATCATATTATTGAAAAGCGCAAGCCTTTAGGAACAACAGCAACTCAAGTCGCCAACGCTCTGTTCACTCAATAACTGCAGAGATCCAAACTTCTCCTGGCATTAACATCGGCACCAAAACTGTGCGCCGGGAGCTTCGTGGAATATGGGTTTCTATGGATTCAGAATGAGATGTCAGAAAAGCTCCTGTAGGTGTAATGGTCAGTTATGTCAATACTTTTGGACATATATTGTGCGTGTGCGTGTGTCTGTGATACCTAACATAAACACACCTGTATTACTAGAATTGATAGTTCACGCCACAAAAGTGAGGGGCAAACATAGAAAAGCGTGCAACCCAGCCACTGAGGATGCACAAGCCAGTGCATTCTTAGTGCAGGTCCCAAGCCCGGACAAATGGGGAGGGTTACGTCAGGAAGGGCATCCGGCGTCAAATCTTTGCCAAATCAAATATGCGGATCATAAATAAGATTTCCATACCGGATCGGTCGAGGCTCGGGTTACCGACGACCGCCATCGGTACTGTTAACCAGCGGAGTGCCGGTGGAAACTAGGCTACTGTTGGGCGAAGGAAAAGGAGAGGGGGAAGGCATGTCCAGAGGCAGCTAGAGAGGAGGAAGGGTAGGCGTGTGGAGGTGAGAGTCAGTCGGAACTTTGAATGTTGGCACTATGGCTAGTAAAGGGAGAGAGCTGGCTGACGTGATGGAAAGAAGAAAGGTGACAAGAGACAAGGTGGAAGGGGAGTAAGGCCAGGAGTATCGCAGGTGGGTTCAAACTCTTCTACCATGGTGCGAATGGGAGGAGAAATGGGGTAGGGGTCATTCTGAAGGAAGAGTATGTCAAGAGCGTGCTGGAGGTGAACACAGTGTCAGACAGAGTGAGGATTATGAAGCTGGAAATCGAAGGTGTATTGCTGACGGTTATCAGCGCATATGCCCCGCAAGTCGGGTGTAAGATGGACGAAAAAGAAGAATTCTGGAGTTGAGTTGGACGACGTGGTGGAAAGGGTACCCAAGGAGGAGGGAGTGGTGATTGGAGCGGACTTCGATGGACACGTTGCTGAAGGGAACAGAGGTGGTGAGGAGTTGATGGTAAGGTATGGAATCGAGGAGAGAAATGTGGAAGGACAGATGGTGTTCGATTTTGCGAAAA
>NW_026611106.1:107500-110000 GCF_029633865.1 Lampris incognitus
CGAGCCCGGCAACAAACACCGGGCTGCTGTGCGCACCCGAGAACCGAGAGCTCGTGCTGCTGCTGCTGCCGCTGCCGCTGCCGCTGCCGCTGCCGCCGCTGCCGCTGCCGCTGCCGCCGCCGCCGCCGCCGCCGCCGCTGCCGCCGCCGCTGCCGCTGCCGCTGCCGCTGCCGCCGCCGCCGCTGCCGCTCTGTACGGACGGGTAAGTGACGGATCCCGCGGCCGGGTTCGGTAAACACCGGTCGGGAATTCGACCCTTCCTTTGAGGTGGAAAGAAGAAAAACCCCAGACGTTGCTCTTCTTTTTCTTTTTCAAGCGTGCGAGTGTAGCATGGTTAAAAACGTCATAACCAACATATGTTGTATCGTTTACACAAAGTATCACGACGTGATTATTATTATTGTCATTACCAACGCTTATAGTAGCCCATCCCAGTTAGTAACCCCTCCCTGTTGTGACGCCATTTCCTGTTAGAGGCCCAAAACGTATGTACGTGTTCATTTTTGTCTGCCCCTGTAATTTATTTTATCCATTCCTAATGTGGGTCCCAATTCCTGCGTATGCTACAGTAGGAGCTGATCTAAAGTTTCCTGAAATCTGTCCTGTTTATACGCGACTGCTATGTTTTATGTGTTTTTGTAAAAAAAAAAAAAAAAAACCTGTATTGCGAGCTACGCGCTCTTTCCCGCTTTGGACATGTAGAAAGAGGCTACAGTAGGAGCTGATCTGAAGCTTCCAGAAACCTGCTCTGTTTATATGCGACAGAATACAGATCCCATGAAGGAGACAAGTTGTCCTGTCTTTCCTACACAACGCAATGAAAAAGTAGACCGGTCACACGAGGACTTTGAGAAAATGTCTTCCGGAAAGCCCCGCGAGGTAAACACGGAGCTGTTCCACCCCTCCCCATACAGATGTTGGAGGGGGAGGGGGGGGGGGGGCGGCAAGCCTCGCGAGGGGAGCCGTGGAAGAGCAACTGGGATAGACGGTCCGGCTGAGCACCGCCGAGCACGCTGTCGAGCTGTGCAACGGAGAGGACGACTACGCGGTAGAGCCCCTCCCACTCCGCACTCTGCTCGCCACTAAGAACATTAAATAAAGGACATCGATCCGCCAGACCGGAGGAACCGACCGCCCGAACGCCGGCAAAGCCGGCCGGCGGACACCCTCCGAAGGCGTGTTAAGTTGGCCCATCGATCAGGACACAAACACGCAACAAATCCAGTCCGGGGTGTGGTGTAAGCAGCCCTACCAGAGAAATCACCTAACCCTAACCCTAAACGTACGGCAGACGCGTCCCCTGGCTCTCACATTGACAACTGAGAGGCTTCTGAAAACCTGGCCACGCCCATCAGTAAAAACCACTACAGCAAGTGACGACATATGTACCTTCAAAGTGCTGTACTACAGGGTGCTGTTCAAAAGGTATCTATCCCGTTTACTCTCTATGCTTCATATATCATCATATTATTGAAAAGCGCAAGCCTTTAGGAACAACAGCAACTCAAGTCGCCAACGCTCTGTTCACTCAATAACTGCAGAGATCCAAACTTCTCCTGGCATTAACATCGGCACCAAAACTGTGCGCCGGGAGCTTCGTGGAATATGGGTTTCTATGGATTCAGAATGAGATGTCAGAAAAGCTCCTGTAGGTGTAATGGTCAGTTATGTCAATACTTTTGGACATATATTGTGCGTGTGCGTGTGTCTGTGATACCTAACATAAACACACCTGTATTACTAGAATTGATAGTTCACGCCACAAAAGTGAGGGGCAAACATAGAAAAGCGTGCAACCCAGCCACTGAGGATGCACAAGCCAGTGCATTCTTAGTGCAGGTCCCAAGCCCGGACAAATGGGGAGGGTTACGTCAGGAAGGGCATCCGGCGTCAAATCTTTGCCAAATCAAATATGCGGATCATAAATAAGATTTCCATACCGGATCGGTCGAGGCTCGGGTTACCGACGACCGCCATCGGTACTGTTAACCAGCGGAGTGCCGGTGGAAACTAGGCTACTGTTGGGCGAAGGAAAAGGAGAGGGGGAAGGCATGTCCAGAGGCAGCTAGAGAGGAGGAAGGGTAGGCGTGTGGAGGTGAGAGTCAGTCGGAACTTTGAATGTTGGCACTATGGCTAGTAAAGGGAGAGAGCTGGCTGACGTGATGGAAAGAAGAAAGGTGACAAGAGACAAGGTGGAAGGGGAGTAAGGCCAGGAGTATCGCAGGTGGGTTCAAACTCTTCTACCATGGTGCGAATGGGAGGAGAAATGGGGTAGGGGTCATTCTGAAGGAAGAGTATGTCAAGAGCGTGCTGGAGGTGAACACAGTGTCAGACAGAGTGAGGATTATGAAGCTGGAAATCGAAGGTGTATTGCTGACGGTTATCAGCGCATATGCCCCGCAAGTCGGGTGTAAGATGGACGAAAAAGAAGAATTCTGGAGTTGAGTTGGACGACGTGGTGGAAAGGGTACCCAAGGAGGAGGGAGTGGTGATTGGAGCG
>NW_026611106.1:120000-122500 GCF_029633865.1 Lampris incognitus
CAGATAGCCTCTTGTCGCCGAGCCCGGCAACAAACACCGGGCTGCTGTGCGCACCCGAGAACCGAGAGCTCGTGCTGCTGCTGCTGCCGCTGCCGCTGCCGCTGCCGCTGCCGCCGCTGCCGCTGCCGCTGCCGCCGCCGCCGCCGCTGCCGCCGCCGCTGCCGCTGCCGCTGCCGCTGCCGCCGCCGCCGCCGCTCTGTACGGACGGGTAAGTGACGGATCCCGCGGCCGGGTTCGGTAAACACCGGTCGGGAATTCGACCCTTCCTTTGAGGTGGAAAGAAGAAAAACCCCAGACGTTGCTCTTCTTTTTCTTTTTCAAGCGTGCGAGTGTAGCATGGTTAAAAACGTCATAACCAACATATGTTGTATCGTTTACACAAAGTATCACGACGTGATTATTATTATTGTCATTACCAACGCTTATAGTAGCCCATCCCAGTTAGTAACCCCTCCCTGTTGTGACGCCATTTCCTGTTAGAGGCCCAAAACGTATGTACGTGTTCATTTTTGTCTGCCCCTGTAATTTATTTTATCCATTCCTAATGTGGGTCCCAATTCCTGCGTATGCTACAGTAGGAGCTGATCTAAAGTTTCCTGAAATCTGTCCTGTTTATACGCGACTGCTATGTTTTATGTGTTTTTGTAAAAAAAAAAAAAAAAAACCTGTATTGCGAGCTACGCGCTCTTTCCCGCTTTGGACATGTAGAAAGAGGCTACAGTAGGAGCTGATCTGAAGCTTCCAGAAACCTGCTCTGTTTATATGCGACAGAATACAGATCCCATGAAGGAGACAAGTTGTCCTGTCTTTCCTACACAACGCAATGAAAAAGTAGACCGGTCACACGAGGACTTTGAGAAAATGTCTTCCGGAAAGCCCCGCGAGGTAAACACGGAGCTGTTCCACCCCTCCCCATACAGATGTTGGAGGGGGAGGGGGGGGGGGGGCGGCAAGCCTCGCGAGGGGAGCCGTGGAAGAGCAACTGGGATAGACGGTCCGGCTGAGCACCGCCGAGCACGCTGTCGAGCTGTGCAACGGAGAGGACGACTACGCGGTAGAGCCCCTCCCACTCCGCACTCTGCTCGCCACTAAGAACATTAAATAAAGGACATCGATCCGCCAGACCGGAGGAACCGACCGCCCGAACGCCGGCAAAGCCGGCCGGCGGACACCCTCCGAAGGCGTGTTAAGTTGGCCCATCGATCAGGACACAAACACGCAACAAATCCAGTCCGGGGTGTGGTGTAAGCAGCCCTACCAGAGAAATCACCTAACCCTAACCCTAAACGTACGGCAGACGCGTCCCCTGGCTCTCACATTGACAACTGAGAGGCTTCTGAAAACCTGGCCACGCCCATCAGTAAAAACCACTACAGCAAGTGACGACATATGTACCTTCAAAGTGCTGTACTACAGGGTGCTGTTCAAAAGGTATCTATCCCGTTTACTCTCTATGCTTCATATATCATCATATTATTGAAAAGCGCAAGCCTTTAGGAACAACAGCAACTCAAGTCGCCAACGCTCTGTTCACTCAATAACTGCAGAGATCCAAACTTCTCCTGGCATTAACATCGGCACCAAAACTGTGCGCCGGGAGCTTCGTGGAATATGGGTTTCTATGGATTCAGAATGAGATGTCAGAAAAGCTCCTGTAGGTGTAATGGTCAGTTATGTCAATACTTTTGGACATATATTGTGCGTGTGCGTGTGTCTGTGATACCTAACATAAACACACCTGTATTACTAGAATTGATAGTTCACGCCACAAAAGTGAGGGGCAAACATAGAAAAGCGTGCAACCCAGCCACTGAGGATGCACAAGCCAGTGCATTCTTAGTGCAGGTCCCAAGCCCGGACAAATGGGGAGGGTTACGTCAGGAAGGGCATCCGGCGTCAAATCTTTGCCAAATCAAATATGCGGATCATAAATAAGATTTCCATACCGGATCGGTCGAGGCTCGGGTTACCGACGACCGCCATCGGTACTGTTAACCAGCGGAGTGCCGGTGGAAACTAGGCTACTGTTGGGCGAAGGAAAAGGAGAGGGGGAAGGCATGTCCAGAGGCAGCTAGAGAGGAGGAAGGGTAGGCGTGTGGAGGTGAGAGTCAGTCGGAACTTTGAATGTTGGCACTATGGCTAGTAAAGGGAGAGAGCTGGCTGACGTGATGGAAAGAAGAAAGGTGACAAGAGACAAGGTGGAAGGGGAGTAAGGCCAGGAGTATCGCAGGTGGGTTCAAACTCTTCTACCATGGTGCGAATGGGAGGAGAAATGGGGTAGGGGTCATTCTGAAGGAAGAGTATGTCAAGAGCGTGCTGGAGGTGAACACAGTGTCAGACAGAGTGAGGATTATGAAGCTGGAAATCGAAGGTGTATTGCTGACGGTTATCAGCGCATATGCCCCGCAAGTCGGGTGTAAGATGGACGAAAAAGAAGAATTCTGGAGTTGAGTTGGACGACGTGGTGGAAAGGGTACCCAAGGAGGAGGGAGTGGTGATT
>NW_026611106.1:157500-160000 GCF_029633865.1 Lampris incognitus
CGCCGCTGCCGCCGCCGCCGCCGCCGCCGCTGCTCTGTACGGACGGGTAAGTGACGGATCCCGCGGCCGGGTTCGGTAAACACCGGTCGGGAATTCGACCGTTCCTTTGAGGTGGAAAGAAGAAAAACCCCAGACGTTTCTCTTCTTTTTCTTTTTCACGCGTGCGAGTGTAGCATGGTTAAAAACGTCATAACCAACATATGTTGTATCATTTACACAAAATATCACGACGTGATTATTATTATTGTCATTACCAACGCTTATAGTAGCCCCTCCCAGTTAGTAACCCCTCCCTGTTGTGACGCCATTTCCTGTTAGAGGCCCAAAACGTATGCACGTGTTCATTTTTGTCTGCCCCTGTAATTTATTTTATCCATTCCTAATGTGGGTCCCAATTTCTGCGTATGCTACAGTGGGAGCAGATCTAAAGTTTCCAGAAATCTGTCCTGTTTATACGCGACTGCTATGTTTTATGTGTTTTTGTAAAAAAAAACAAAAAAAAAAACCTGTATTGACGTCCCCTGAAGCTTCCAGAAACCTGCTCTGTTTATATGCGACAGAATACAGATCCCATGAAGGAGACAAATTGTCCTGTCTTTCCTACACAACGCAATGAAAAAGTAGACCGGTCACACGAGGACTTTGAGAAAATGTCTTCCGGGAAGCCCCGCGAGGTAAACACGGAGCTGTTCCACCCCTCCCCATACAGATGTCGGAGGGGGAGGGGGGGGGGCGGCAAGCCTCGCGAGGGGAGCCGTGGAAGAGCAACTGGGATAGACGGTCCGGCTGAGCACCGCCGAGCACGCTGTCGAGCTGTGCAACGGAGAGGACGACTACGCGGTAGAGCCCCTCCCACTCCGCACTCTGCTCGCCACTAAGAACATTAAATAAAGGACATCGATCCGCCAGACCGGAGGAACCGACCGCCCGAACGCCGGCAAAGCCGGCCGGCGGACACCCTCCGAAGGCGTGTTAAGTTGGCCCATCGATCAGGACACAAACACGCAACAAATCCAGTCCGGGGTGTGGTGTAAGCAGCCCTACCAGAGAAATCACCTAACCCTAACCCTAAACGTACGGCAGACGCGTCCCCTGGCTCTCACATTGACAACTGAGAGGCTTCTGAAAACCTGGCCACGCCCATCAGTAAAAACCACTACAGCAAGTGACGACATATGTACCTTCAAAGTGCTGTACTACAGGGTGCTGTTCAAAAGGTATCTATCCCGTTTACTCTCTATGCTTCATATATCATCATATTATTGAAAAGTGCAAGCCTTTAGGAACAACAGCAACTCAAGTCGCCAACGCTCTGTTCACTCAATAACTGCAGAGATCCAAACTTCTCCTGGCATTAACATCGGCACAAAAACTGTGCGCCGGGAGCTTCGTGGAATATGGGTTTCTATGGATTCAGAATGAGATGTCAGAAAAGCTCCTGTGGGTGTAATGGTCAGTTATGTCAATACTTTTGGACATATATTGTGCGTGTGCGTGTGTCTGTGATACCTAACATAAACACACCTGTATTACTAGAATTGATCGTTCACGCCACAAAAGTGAGGGGCAAACATAGAAAAGCGTGCAACCCAGCCACTGAGGATGCACAAGCCAGTGCATTCTTAGTGCAGGTCCCAAGCCCGGACAAATGGGGAGGGTTACGTCAGGAAGGGCATCCGGCGTCAAATCTTTGCCAAATCAAATATGCGGATCATAAATAAGATTTCCATACCGGATCGGTCGAGGCCCGGGTTACCGACGACCGCCATCGGTACTGTTAACCAGCGGAGTGCCGGTGGAAACTAGGCTACTGTTGGGCGAAGGAAAAGGAGAGGGGGAAGGCATGTCCAGAGGCAGCTAGAGAGGAGGAAGGGTAGCCGTGTGGAGGTGAGAGTCAGTCGGAACTTTGAATGTTGGCACTATGGCTAGTAAAGGGAGAGAGCTGGCTGACGTGATGGAAAGAAGAAAGGTGACAAGAGACAAGGTGGAAGGGGAGTAAGGCCAGGAGTATCGCAGGTGGGTTCAAACTCTTCTACCATGGTGCGAATGGGAGGAGAAATGGGGTAGGGGTCATTCTGAAGGAAGAGTATGTCAAGAGCGTGCTGGAGGTGAACACAGTGTCAGACAGAGTGAGGATTATGAAGCTGGAAATCGAAGGTGTATTGCTGACGGTTATCAGCGCATATGCCCCGCAAGTCGGGTGTAAGATGGACGAAAAAGAAGAATTCTGGAGTTGAGTTGGACGACGTGGTGGAAAGGGTACCCAAGGAGGAGGGAGTGGTGATTGGAGCGGACTTCGATGGACACGTTGCTGAAGGGAACAGAGGTGGTGAGGAGTTGATGGTAAGGTATGGAATCGAGGAGAGAAATGTGGAAGGACAGATGGTGTTCGATTTTGCGAAAAGGATGGAAATGGCTGAGGTGAATACATATTTCAAGAAGAGGGAGGAGCACAGGGTGACGACGTATACGAGTGGAGGAAAGTGCACACAGGTGGACT